>NC_134510.1:28479162-28779162 GCF_027942865.1 Odontesthes bonariensis
ACTCTGTCTTTGTCCATCTCACTCATGCACTCAAAAACCTGCAAGCACTTCGGGTGTCTTTGAGACCAGCCAACTTTTTCAAGGATTGTTTTCATGTGCTTCTAATTAATTGCCTCTAATTAATGGTTGTTTACGGTTTGCTAATGAAGTGGATCAAAGCTTCCCATTCCTGATGTTGAAGCTCTTGTCTTAAGCCGGGGTAAAAAATGAGGACAAGAATAGACAGAGACAAGCAGCAGACAGAGTGCAAGGGTGCATTGGCAAAGTATCGTGGAAGCTGCAGCGGACTTTATTTTTTTATTAGTTGTGTCAACAATCACTTGGCCTTTGTCCAAAATGGAGCAGGCAATCTGAGTTTGATCCACTGGCAGCTGTTGTTATCACTCGTCTCTGACTCAATGAAAACCTATGTTTTTAAAGGGCACATAATGCCTTTAGTAAAGATAACCTGTGTTCATATTTTGCTCACTTAACACATTATTTTTAAGCAAACATCCACAAATACTTTGGTAATGTATACCACCCTAATGAACAGGATCAAAGTTTGATTTTGTTTAAGCAGAAAGTAGGAAAAATGTTGCAACTTAAGTTTGTGTAAAGGCTGCATCTGGCACTACCACTTTATGTATGCCAGTCATGGTAATAGTTAGAATGAATTTGCCACTCATGGGAGAGACATTTTGAGAGTTTTATGAGATAGAAAACTCGTCCCGAGACCTCTTCGGCATTGTTGTGTCCGCACTCCAAAAATCTCCATCTGATTTCCCAGAAGATAGTGCACTGCTTCGACTGGCAATTTTCAGCATCCGACAATCTCATCAAAGCACACCTATTAATGGTGATGATATGAAGAAGGACTCTAAATGGCAGACAGATGAAAAGCTTGGTGCGTGCGTAGGAGTCTAATTTAGCGAACTGATGGCGGCGTGTTGCTTTGCTGAAAGTGGGAGGACTGGCCATGAGCGGCTGTGGGAAATATTTTTAATATTTGTTCGCCTGGGTCTGTGTATGTGTGTGTGGGTGGGTGGGAGTTAGAGTGTATGTACATACTGTGATCTCATCGATCATGGTATCTTGTCCCTAAGCTGTGGTCACCTACACAGTACTTGCCCTCTCTCCATCTTTATCTTTCTATATCACCATCCATCTCTGTCTCTGCTCTCCCTCCTCCTCCTCACGCCCATCTCCCTCTAACACCAACACCGTGTATATTTCTGCATTGGGCCCACTTCGTAATGTCACTCCTCCCTCTTTCTTCACCTTTTCTGTCCTTATAAATCAGTCATTCTTGACCGCAGGGGTAGTCTTCTTCCCCTTTTCTTTTTTTAGTTAAGAGTCTTACATTTTAGAACTGAAATCCTGCAATCATTCACTCGTTTGTTGTATTTCTTTCTGTCTGACTTTCTCCTCTGCTCCAGTGGTCTGTGGCACATGGCCCTGGTGTTTTCCCTCCCCTCCTTGCTCTTTTCCTTTATTCTTTTATACAGTGAGCAGCCAGCCACCTCTCCTGCTCTCCCCATGATGCTTTCACTTTCCTTCTGTGACCCCATCAGTCCCTCAGTGCCCCGGCTAAGCCTGGTCACTCTTCATCAGCCAGCCACCACTGGACATACAGACCTCCCAAGGGTAAAGGGAAATGGGGTCTTGGTGGCAGTCTCCATACACAGCCTGGCAGTTTCAAAGTTTAAGTCCATCTCTGATCCTCCTTACCCCTGAATGAGCTCCTCATTACCAGCCATCCTTCCCTCCTCTTGTCTTTACATTAAGTCCTCCAGATGGGATGCACATTAGCCTTCACACAGGCAAAGCACACAGCTTCCGGCTCTTCAATTTTTAGGCATTTGCCCTTTTCAGCTCAATCAGCCCCTTAAGTCCAATCACGGCTGGTGAGGGCTCCTTTGCACCGCCTGAGCGGGGATAATCACCTTGGTTACTGGCGTTACCGGAGGCCGCTGTCTAACCACGTTAGCTCTGCGCCCTGCGGGAACCGTGGAGACAGGTGTCACAGCAGCAAGGGAGGGTGTTAAACAAGCCCAGAGCCAAGCAGGAGGTATCAACGTTTACTCTAAGTCATGGAAACTGTGTCACCAACAGCAAGGAATGCTCACCCCATGGCGCTGGTGTTTTCAAGTTTCTTCAGACTCAGGTTCCCCTTTCAACCGACAGCAGTTCAGCATTGACTGAATTTGACATCAGTACACCTTGTACTCTAGTAGAAAGAATACATAGCAACTACTGACTTTTTGTGTTGCTCCAAGAATCCATGCCAAGGCAGTTACTGTTAACTGATTTCACAGTCCCACAGAAAAGACAAATATACAGTGAGAGGGGTCAGAAGCTGGAGGAAAGCTGCTGGCTCAGGGGACATTCGGTCACAGTATGTTAAGCTGCACTCCTGCGGGGCGTTTTGCTTTTGCACTGAGCCAATCAGATCAGATGGACTTAAGAGCACTGGATTGATTGGCAGGCTTCAGATGCCAGCAAATGGAGGAAACGTCCTTGGCATCCCACTCAGCATTAAAAAATTTGAGCAGCAAAGTTGGTGAGACGCCAGTTGTTCTCAGAGAGCGACACGTAAGGACGACATAGATCACCATTATGATAATCACAAGCAGCACCGTCTGGGGAATAGTAATGGGAAGGAGATGAGGTGACAGCCATAAAGAGTGTTTCTACATTAGCACTAGCCTGATTAGATTGACAGAAAGTTTCACTAATGGACAATTAAACAAATGCTCATATGAGATATAAGGATTCAATTACCAATTGATGTCTTTGTTTGACCCTTTAAATCACTGTATCTCTCATGTATTCAGTTTGTATGAACCCCTCCAAGAGGACAAAGTTTAAACTGAAACAGTGCTAGGAGCAGGATATGAAAAGGGAAATGTGAAGGCAAAGTCATGAGTAAAAATTAAATCTTTTCGAGATTCGGTAGAGAAAAAAACAGAAGTTCAAAACATGGAATTATGAATTTTCACTGAAGACTGGAGGCAAGATTAGAACCTAATTACTCTAAAATACACATCACCTGCACAAAACATGAAGCCTACAAAATATTCTGCCTCTGAGTAATGGACCCATAAAAGCCCTAAAGAGAATAAAAACAGCCCACGATAAGCTCCGTAACTCTTCCAGTTGTGACTTTCCCCAGAAGCAACACAATTTGTTTATGGAGCTTATGCCAAGGCAGTCGCTCCGCTGAGATAGTGGGCCACCCTGTCAGGACCCTTTAAGACTGCATCAGTTGATCAAAAAGGGCTCTGTACAACAACAACAGCAGCAGTTGGCATATCTTTTTTTTTTTTTTTTTTAAAGGCTCATTTCTGCTCTTCTGTTGACGGGCACGTCAGTGCTGTCTGCCAAGTTCAGGTTGTCCAATTATTTAGACTTACAAAAGACAGTGAATCAGAGAAAAAAGAAATAACATTGAAATCAGATTGTGCACTTGGCTCAAATTTACAACGTGAACCAGCAGATCGCAGGGCAAAGAATAAATTGTGGATTAGTTTATTTCATCTTAAGGTGAATTATTGTCCACGGTTAGGATCAAAGGATAAGCCTTTGCTCATGGTAAAGGCTTGTTTCAGGGCGCTAATGGCCCTGTCACACTGTTGCGTATGGCACTAGCGTATGCCAGCGTATGAAAATTATCACTCATACGCTGGTATACGCTGACATACGCTAGGGGAACGTTAGGCATAGGTTGTATACGTTTCAAGCACGCTGGCATACATTGGCATACGCTGAGGCAGAAATAAATTTTTGAACATGCTCAAAACTTTTGTGCGTATGGTTAATACGCTAAGCATACGCTAGGCATACGCTGAATACGCTAGAGGTACGATATAGGTACGTTACTGATAGGTCGAGAACGCTGGACATAAGTTGCCATACATTGGCATGAAGGTGTACCGTACAGCTAGCGTATTTATAGCCTCCGCCCGTCTGCCGCCTCCATCTCCGCCAGACGGGCGGAGATGGAGGCGGCAACTGACATATCTGAGGCAACCGACGATTCACGGGAGCGGTCAGGAGGAGGAGTTGGGGATCTTGATCGCTCAGAAGCATGTAACTCATCAGCCGCAGGTGCATCAGGCATTTCAGCAGGTTTGGGTGAGAATGATTCTTGTGGTTTTTTGCCTTTTCCTCGGCCCAGGGCCCGGGCAAACGACGATTGCTTCTTGGGAGGCATGATCGAAATGAATGTCTCGAGAGATGTTGATAGCGCGTCGTCTACTGCAATAATGGAGCAATGTGGAAAGGCTGCTGATATAGGCGCGTTGAAACGTACGCTGGGCATGCGCAGTTCATATGCTACTCATACGCTAGTCATACGCAGAGTACGCTGGTTATACATTGTTCATGCGCTGACATACGCTGTCAATACGCTGACCATAAGCTACTCATACGCTACTCATAGGTTCTATATGGTAAGTATACGCACAATTCTTTATTTTCAAGGACTTTTCGTGCGTATGATAATTATATTATTAATTTTCATACGCAACTCATACGCTTCTCTCATACACAACAGTGTGACAGGGCCATAAAGAACAAAGAAAGATGCTGAAATAACAAGCCCTGTGCAATGTGCAAGAAAGAAAAAAAAAAGGCTATATTAACTCTGACACGATGCAAACTGTGCCTGACAAGCATCAAAAACTGCAATTGGGCTCTGACATATATCTTGCGTAAGCAACTATATTCCGTTCAAAAGAAACTCTGATGTGTTCATATTTCTTGTACCTATGTGTGTGCCCATATGTCCTTGTTTTAGCAGTGTATGTACAGCATCCCTTGATGTTTGTGTTAACATGCCAAGCCTCCACTTTGTGACTCACATTGACATTGATTTATGCATGGCTTTTCGACATTTGTGTGTGTGTGTGTGCGTGTGTGTGCGTGTGTGTGTGTGTGTTTTCGCGCACGTATACCAGCAATAATTGGTATTCAAATCTCCTCCCACAAGTGCATCCAACTGCTGCCATTTTTCAACCAGCAGAGCCAGAGCCAAGGTCCAAACAGGATGATGGGGAACAAGCTCAAACGGATGGCTCTCATTGCACACATTCAAATAAACAAATGGAGGTGATTTAAAGCACACGGCGATAAGGCAGGTGGTAATGGAGGCATAGAAGAGGAATGGAGATGAAGTTTAAGAATGGAAATGATGGAGGGTTGCGATTAAGGGTAGGTAAGCAGAAGAGGTGGAGTTAACAGCATTTGTTACTGTACGTGTGCAGAGAAAGTTTGGCCAACAGCTGCTGTAGATCAGTCACCTCCACAAAGGCTGTGCACTCTGTGCACAAACATGTAGCTCTGATTGTGTGTGTGTCCCTCAGGCCTGCCTGTCAGACACACTATGAAGTCTGTCTGCCTTTTTTCTCTCACTATTTCTCTTTTCAGCCTTTCTTGTTCTCTCCTTCTCTCCATCCCTAAGTCTCTCCCTCAATCTGCAAAGAAGGGCCAAGTCTTCCAGCCTCACTCTTTACAGAACCCATCCATCTATCTGTCTATCCATGTAATCTATGCATATCTACCCTGGCATAACAACAACTGCCAACCCCATCACTTCTCACATTTTCTCTCCCTTTTAATTTCCTTTAAAATCATGAAGAGAAACGACCTAAATAGGCCCAGTTTTCTTCATCTGGATAGGTATCAAGGCACACAGTGTGTGTTTGTGTTATTTAAAAACATTTCTACAGTTCCTTCTCTCCTCCATTCCTCCATCCACCTTGTGCCTTTAACATCCCTGAACCTCCCCCAGCCTCCTGTCTCTCCAGGCCCCTGTCAGAGGCTAGATTAATGACAATGATCAGTGAGCAACCCCCAGCTGCGGGTGCCTGCAGCTGAGCCAAAACCCTGCACTGTAAGCGGCACACACAACAACATCTACCATATTTACTTGCAACACAGACACACACCATTCCATAACTGGACACCCAGACAAACACACAAACCTCTTACACAGAGCTCCATTTAGGCTAACATACTAACGCCTACAGCTCATGCATATAAATCAGGCAGCCACTGTTCCTGGACCAGACATACAAATAGATAGAAACACGAAAAATGCTCTCCTGGGTGGAAATTCACACAGAAGCAATAGTGAGGTTGGTATCTGCACAGAAATGAGAATGGCATTGGAGCAATGTGGTGCACCCTATAAATAAGAGACATCATCACAACAGCCCAACATAGGTCTGGCTGTGACAATGCCTGACCTAGCACTTAACCCTTTCTCTGCCTTGGGACAGTGTAAACAAAGCCCCAAGGAGCAAAACAACTACAGGGCACAAGCCAGCGAAGTAACATAGTGTATATCACTCTTGCTCAGTCAGGATCACTGATGCTTTAGGTGGAATTTAGCAGGCTTTGTTAAGAGTTTGTGTTTCCCTCACAGCAAGCAGATGGCACTGGCTGATGTTGCTCTGAGTCATGATGCAGCCCAATCCAAATCTTTTTCTTTTTTTTCTTGCAGCATCTGCACTTGTCAAAGGGTAGCGAGTGACCATGAACTCCTTTGCGCTTCTAGCAGTGCAGGACTACCCTGAGCTGAGGCACTCCAGTGAGTAGTATAAAAGCGGCAAAGGCTCTGAAGAGGGCTTTGTGATAGATTGTTAAATGTTATTGTATCTGATAAAGAGATGTCTCAAAGGTCTTTATAGTCGCTCACTCAACTACAGATCTCGACAACAATAAACACTTCCCCACTTCTTACCCTTGTGTCTTACGCACGGCTGGGCCACTGCGGGCATTTGTTTTCTGCTCTCATGTGGTCGTAACTGTATTCAATCGGAGCTCTGTGCACGCATGGTTGTAAGCACAGGAGACGTATGTCAGAGACTCCAATACACAACAGCAATGATGTACGATGGGTCCGGAGAAAAAAAAATCAAATTAAAACGCTGTGACGCACGGGGGTCAACAGAGCATGGGAAGACCCATTCAGAAAATATCTCTGCCGGGGCAGATAGTCACACCAAGTCGGGCTTTCACTTTTGTTTCGATCCTGGGGTGTTCTGGAGTATTCCCGTTCACCGTTGTAGAAGTGGCTACAAAACGAAATGACTCACAGAAAGGACGGCTTAGGTTCAGATAGTTCTATCTAGAATTCCATTGGGATATCAAATGGAATCGACGCACGTGCTTTTTGCCCGCGATGCGCTCCTATACACTCCAAAGCCTGTTAAACCAGAATAGACCCAGCGTATTTATAATTGTTATTCAACGTCTTCTTGAATTTGGGGACTTAAGCAAACTTGCATGGAGAGCCCCAACACATCGCGACGGCTCTCCCCAGCCACCTCACACTCATCCACTCTCTCGTTTGAACCTTACCAGTGTGGAGCAGGCAAGCGGCTGTGATGATGGTGAGCAGGACGCAGTAGTTCCACAGGGTCGCGAGAGCCATCGTTGATATTCCTCGCCAGTCTTCCCTTGTATTCCTCTTCCTCGGTGAAACCAGTGTCATGAACCCGCAGGTTCACTCTCTGACAGAGATTTCAGCGACCGCGTACCTAAGTGTGTGCGCGTGTGTGTGTGTAAGTGCACGCATGCCACAGCTCGTGAGCGAATGTGTGTCTTGTCAAGCGCTCAGAGTGGGAACAGCAGGTCTGTACACAGCAGTGCTTAGTCTCTCACACACCCACTTTCTCTCCTTGTGTATGCGCGAAGATGATGGCTTGGCCGGTTTTTCTTGGTTATTTTACATTGTAAATAGATTTAAAAGCTTGCCAGCAGGGCGGGACTGCGTGTCTCATTGGCCAATTGCTGAGAGAAGGAGCAGGTAGGGGTGTGCGGATGAGAGCGAGGGGTTGGGCTTTAAAAAGAAATATGAGCGGAATTGTGTAGGGAATAAGGGCTTCGTCCTCTTGTTGATTGAAAACAATTCACTCTAAACATTATTGATAAGAAGTTTTAATTTCCCGACGTAATTAACCTACCTATTTGAAATTCTTCTGTGGACACACACACAAAAGGAGGGATTAGAGGTTCAAAATTGAACTTATTTTCATGATAAATTGAAGTAAGTAACAACAGTGTTCCAGATTGTATTTGTGTTTTGAAGTCGCTGCTGATTTATGACAGGTGGACATACCATGCCAACATCTACTTTCTATATTGTGAATTTTAAAAGAAAAACATTGCTTGCCAATTTGGTGACCAAAACGAAATGAGCTAATGCCTCTTTGAATCTAAAACACCGCGTTTTGTGTTAATTTTCATTTGCAGAGAAGAAGAAAACATTCATCTTTCGTCTTTCACAATGTCTATTGAGCTGGAGTAAACACTTGCGCTAAGGACTGGCCAGAATTTTTGTTTTGTTTTGCTTTTCTGCTCATTTTCAGTCATGGTTATGAGGTCCTGCTCGTGGGTCTCTTTAACTTTACCCTCATGTTGTGGCCACAGTTTGCTCATCCTTATGTTTTTTTTTAATTACAGTGCACAGATCTTTTGAGAAAATTGTTTCTCTTTCCACATCTCTTTTCCCCCTCTCACTATTCAAGTCTTATGTGCTTCCATGGACGTCGCCTCCAAGGCTTGATTTATTTCTCAACTGTGTCTTTGGCGCCCCCCTCAGGTAACAGTAGAACCGTCACGTAATGGTTCTCAGATCTGCTTTGGCCTCTCATCTGTCACAAATCCTCCGGACAATTTGGTCTGTTTAGTTCAAGCAATCAGAACAGTTCCAACAAGCAGCAAAGCATCAAAGCAATGGATTGATGTTATTATTAATATTTCTACTCTTCTATAAAGTTGATCTGATCTCACATATTTGACCTCTACCAATGGATCTGTGTGAGAGCGAAAAGTCTAAGCTAAAGTTATTCCCTCTCATTGGGGTTTTATTATTAACACATGTTATAATCTTGTTGTTTTGCCATGGATATCTGCCCCACTCATTTCCCAGTTCCCAACCCATCCCATTTTTCCCTGTCAGCCTCGGTGAGTGTTTGTTCCTGGGTTGGCAGGGAGTCAGTGGCAGCAGCTCCCCGCACCAGATGGGACATTGTCAGGAAGTAATGAAGGGAAAACACCTGCTTCTCCGGCGAACTAAACTCCTTCATTTTCAGCCATTTGACACAACATATGCATGATGCACATACAGGACCAAGTGACCGTGACAAGAACACCAGTAGGCAATAACATGCAGTAACAAATGTGTGGCACTGCAATGCTTTAGTCATTGAAGTGTCGTGTCTGGTACAACTTACTCTTACATAAAGGGTTGTGCCCTGTGTGCTGCCACGACGTTTGTTTGCCAGACTACCTGCTGATATAAGTGAGGAGCTGCCTGACTTTATTGCTACAGATCAGCATCCTCATCTTGTCAGAAGCCTGTCTTCCAGACAAAAGATTTTGAGCATTTTGCATTCTCTACACATGCCGTGCATCAACAGAGGATGTTCTCCTATGGTTTCGCTATGAAGCATAGTTGAGGTCAAAATGTTATTGTATACCAAACTTCTTTTCTCAACCAGAGATGTGCACCTCAGGGTCAGCTCTTCTTTGTGAAATTTATTTTACATAATACTGTTGTTTGTGGCCATCCATCTGAAGCCCCGGAACCAAAGACAACTAGGGAGCACTCAGTGTTTCACTCATGACTGAGTCAAAGGCCAAAACACGATAAAGCTCACTGGCATTTAACATGCAGGAGGGCATTTTGAATTCAGTATTTTTCTATTTAGGTCCTTCTGTTTTGAGTCTCCCTGAGTTGAAAAGTAAGTAGAAGTTTGTAGAGTTGGATAGAAATACAAGAGGTCTGTAATGCACTTGACAAAGGATGGCCGCAGCAGCTGTACAGGGGGCTTGAATAATCAGTTTAATAACATTATCTAGGCTGTGCTCCGTGGCGCATGCACCAGTTAATGGAGTGTCATTGTTAAACTGCCGCTTTGGTCGTTATTAACAGCGGCCTACGGTCAACCACACACCGATAATAAAACTACATAAAATCCAGCATAACTTCAACAGACAGGCGTAATGAAATTCTCAGCGTCATGAGCACAGTTGTGGTAATAAGTGATGGTGGTGCGGCATGGCGTTATGGGTTACAAGGCAACAGAGGAGAAAATTAAAAAGATGAAGCTGTCGTATGTGATGGTTAATTTTTTAGGTGGGGTGGGCGGGAATAGAGTAAATCTACTTTATTTGAAGCAAAACTAGCAGCAGCTAACATGCCTCCTCATGGAATGAATGGGAAATGTTTCAAGTTTACCTGACTTTACAGTTATTTATTCGCGAGTGAGCGAAATGCACAAATCCAACTCCATGCGAGTGAAGCCAAACTGACTGAAGACGAGTTCTGTGCTTGTTGGCAGATGGGGAAAAGGAGACAACACTGCAGAACTTTAAGTAGATATCAATCCCTCAGGGTAAGGTCTTTCAGACTGAAGAGGAAGGTTAATAAACAGGCTGAAGCAAACCTGAGATGACACTGGATTGAGAAGATGCGCGGCCATGCGAGCATGCATGTCCGCCTTTCAGCACATTGTCAATACTCCCCAACCTCTTTTGTATTTTTTAAAATGGAAAAAAATCAATGACACACAATGGGAGAGTGAATAATAATTTATAAAAGCCATTTCTTATCAAAAAAATCCAAAGTACAGTGTAACAGTGCAAGGAGCCTGAGTGCTGCCACAGTGAAAGGATTCTAAAAACCCTCTCAAATACCTTGAGCTGGTTCTGCTTTGGAAAGAAAAAAACGTTGCAAGAGAAGCTAATCAACAAAATAAGACCTTGTCCTATCACCCAAATGGTTCATTTAATGGTTCATTTTTAATAACTGAGCCATTGTGTCTGCATCTGAAATTAGTAATTGTATATTGAGTCTTCACATCTCCTACGAGTACACAAGATTCTTCATCATCAGTTTGCTTAGAATATAGTTAACCATTTTTCACGCTGCAGAGTAAATTGGAGGAAAATTGCCCACCTTTTTGTCCAAGACGCATATATGCAGCCTACACCCACAAGCAAAGCTGCTTCGGCGTCTCAAAAGCAATCATTTGCACTTCAGCTTTTTTTTTTTTTACACCCAGCTTTTCTTACTGATTTCGATTTTGCTCTCCACACAATCTTCTAATATCCCTATTTGCCGCCCTATGTATCTCCCTCATTTTCTGGACACCCGCTCCATCTTCCTCATCTCTCGCTCCTTTTGTTCCCCCCATTCTCATCCCTCCACCTGCCAATACAGTCACACCAGGGGTTGTTTGTCTCCACAGGTGGAGGGAAGGGACTCCACGCTTGTTTTGTAGATGGGCTTCTTCTGAGAGTGGTCATTGCTGGAGAAAAGGAAAGACAGAGGGGAATGATTATCAGCATATCGATCTCGCAGTAGGTTCTCTAAAAGTATAAGTGAGGAAATTATAGACCTGAACCGAGCTCTGGAGGCACACCTGGCTGTAGGAATGAAAGTCTATTATCCTTTATTTAGCTATCTGTATTTTCTTGTACACACATACTTGTATACTGATGGAGGCACACATCTATCAGGATCAATCTTTTTTTTTTTTTTCTGTACCACCACAAATGGGCTTTTTAACAGGCTGTCTGCTAATGAGATTAATGATGAGTTTCCCTATTTTCCTTACATTTGCTGCAGCTTTTTTTTTTATATATACTTTACATACTTTACAAAACATTTTACCTGACACATTAAGCGCCCGTTTTTTTTACATGCAGTAGAGCATGGGAACACAATGGAGAGTAGGGAGCATTAAATAAATCAAGAACAAGGTCAGGAGAGTCAGATCTGCCGAGATAGATTTTAATATTCTGTTTGCATAATGCCTTTTCAAACAGAGACACTAGTCTGTACACATGGACATACTGTTTGCATCAACGTTCATACAGTGAAGTACAAACGAAGGTGCACACTGGCAAATACCAAGCGCAAACTCTAAGTGAAATGGCCTTGGTTCTATCACATGACAGAATGAAATATTGTGGTAATGGCCATATCTATGATATAAAGTCAGTGGAGGAGGAGGAGAAAAGCAGGGGAGTGAGTAAGAGAAAATAGGAGGGTGAATGTGGATAAACAAACACACACATTCACTGGCATTCAAAGAGATATTATCCATCAGGTTTTGAACATGATTTCAGATGTCATTGACCAAAGTCATGTTAAAGGCCCTGACCAGTTTGGGGGATTTGGAAAAGTTAGCTGCGAATATTTTTGGTAAGTAGACAGCAGCTGCATTAATCTCGTTGATCTCAGGCTGTTATATATCATTACAATCTTTCCCTTCTTCCTGCAGGCGCATCTGACCAACATTACTGTGGGCTGAATGGTGCTCGTGTAAGTGGCTGAGTGGCAAACACATGTAAAGCAACTTATTATGAAAAATAACAAACAGTGGCTTCTTACATTGGTCCCTTGCTGGTCCTGATGCGCTTGGCCCTGCGGCACAGGAATACACTCGCGGAGAGGATGAACACAAACAGAGCTACACCCGCTGCGGAGGTCATCAACCAGAGTCTGCCATTAGTCGTGACATACCAAGGGGCATCCTCTGTGGGACAGACATGAAGTGAGATGTGTATCACATAGAATCCAAATCTGCAGAGATTACCGCCTCCAGGCAAAGCATCTTCAGGCAACCTCATGTTTGTTTGTTAGAGAAAAAGTGCCTAAAGTTCAGACGAGGCACAGTTTTTTCTTCAACACTGGCCTTCGAGAATTCTGCCTGTTAAAATTTAAAAGCAGAGTGATTATCCCTTTCATGTGCATGGGTTTCCAATTTACATATAATGTTTGAAAAGGGGGATTTTGTGGCCTAGAGTTTAGAGCTGTGGATAAAGCAAACCCTATAAAAAAAATTAAAGTTAAGTCAATTTTAAGCAGCGGCAGGCACAGGCTTTGTTTTTCTCAGGAAAACAGTATGTTAAGAGGATTTCTGGGCTGCTGGAGTCACACAGGTTCGCTCCAGGAATGTTTGCTTAAGGTTTGTGCAGCTAATGCAGAGCAAACGTCAAAGCAGCAGCAGAGGTATGTAGTGGTTTCTCACCCTCAAGGCGCAGCAAGCATGATTTCAGTATCTACAAATTATTATAGTTTTAATTAATACATGTCTTTCACAGAAGATGTGCGAGACACTGTTGAGCATAGTGGCCAATGAGTCAATTGCAGCAGTAAAAAATAGTAATAATAGATCAAATACACTGCTGTAGTCCTAGAGGTTGTATAATTTTGATTGTTAACATCACAAAACTTATGAGTTGTACTGATTGAACGTGTTTAATGACTGCAGGAAAGTTGACACTACGGTCATCTCACAGGTTAGTGTTAAGAATGATGCATACAGATGAAGTGCTGTAAACTTGATTAGCTACAAAGATGTAATAAAATAATATTGCCTGACTTTAATCCAATCATTACATTTCATGAAGGCTAAGACAATTTGCCAGTCACACAGATTCAGAAAAACTGTCATTGTGTAGATACCCATCTAAAAGTGCAGATGCCTGCTCCTCCATCATATTACTATTATGTCTATAATATAATTTATGTTTGATAATCTTCGAAAATCCCAGGTGTTTGTAAATCTCAAAGGACTGAGATGGGAGAAAATTAAATAAATCAAGATAACATGAAATACCCACTAGAGTGCGCTAACATTTACTTGATATTCTGTCAAAACTGAAAACATTAAAGGTCAGGTATAACCTTCGCTTCTTTTAAATCCAATAATTACCATCTTATCCTTTAAAGTTAATGCAGCTCTGCCATTTATTATGATATCTAATATGTATTCTGCCCTCTGCTAAGATTGCCCTACATGTTTGACATTTTAGATGTAATTTCATTTTTCACCTCCTGTGCGTGAGGTGTTTTAAGAAATGTCTACCTATCTTGGTTGGGGCATCCCCTCTTTTTCTTACTTTGATATCAAATCTCAATCTTCTTCTATCTCCCATAAGTTTCGGGCATTAAAGGTTGCACACTGATAACTTGTGCGTATGCACCTCATGATGTAATAGCAACCACATGCCTGACCTTTATTGTGACATTTGAGTGGCTGATAAAAAAGGAAATGGATCCTTTTTTTAGTTTCTTTTCTTTGGAGGAGGTTGACGAATGAATTCCCCTCAAAGTTACAAAGAAAACCTAAACCATTTCTTTGGAAGAATGAAGTGGTGTTGAGCCTCTCCAGGCTCAGTCAGTACAAAGGACAAAGGACAGTACAGGCCTTGTACGGGTGAAGTCTTCTCTTACCAGGAAGCACAGTGATGCTGATGGTGCGCTTCTTGTTGAGTGACTCCACAGAAGGATGATTGACCAGGCAGGTGTACTGTCCTTCTTCCAACTCACTCACCTTCTTCAGCGTCAACGTAGAGGAAGGCAGGAGCCAGTCACTACCCTGCGAGGTAGAAATGGATGCAAGAGCTTAAAAGATAATAAATGTTTAATTGGTCAGGTTGTTTAAAGCCCTGCAGGAACTGAATAATGCAAAGAAATGACGATGAATGGAGAAGATATTATACTGGTTGACGAAGGGGAGAAACAGAGGGAAAGAAACACGGGGAGATCACACACAAACAGTGTGGAAAAAAAGAGAAGAGATAGAAAACAGTTAATTTTGATGATCTGTGCGCGGAGGGACAATGGTACAATGTGAATTAAAACAAGTTAAGGAGATGCAGAAAGACTGATTAATGGACAGAAACAAGGCAAGGAAACATAAATATCTGCTCAGGTGTGACCCTCATGAAGCAGTCCCAACAGTCCCATTTAAAGTGCATTTACCTGAGCATCAATCCCAATAAATGAACACACATTGACACAAGTCAATAATACCAGATAGTACCATCATCCGCAAAGAATGGTGTTACAAGAATGCACAGTTAACACAGCACATAATGAGATGGCTTGCGAGCAGGATGAATTGTTGACACAGAAATAGCAGCACCATTATGAGATAGAACCCAACATGGGACGAAACAAATAATAGGCCATACACAAGGATTGGAAAACAAATTAATGTGGAGGAGGGGGTAAAAAAAAGAAAAAGAAAAAACAACAAAAATAAAGAGAAAACATTACACCATGCAAATGATTTGGCTCCTGGGAGCTGCAGTTCCTGCCAAGAAAGTCCATTTCAATTTGAATGGATCTGAATTAAGAGGATTTCCCATAAAGGCCAGGTCTGGCCAAAGCAGCATTTTGTATGCAAATCCACTGGCTCCCAAGCAGTGGGCCGTTTCTGCCTCTGTGTTGCTGTCATTACCGAGGGCCAAAGCGCTCACGGCGGCTGTCTGTCAAATTGAGTCACTCTGATGCCACTTTCTTGCCTCTCATCCTGTCTAACGTGGAGTGGGCTTCTTACAAGCACACACACATAAATAGAAAAAAGTAACTGAACTGAAAATATAAACATTTTATCACTTCTTACCATCGCTTTGAATGAGTTTCTGTCCGGGTTCTTGAGATTTAAATAAATAAAGTGAATCAGTCAGTTATATTGATGAAAATTATCACTTTTAATTAAAAGTAACAGCCATGCATAATTGACAATAGTGAAAAAAAACTAAAGCTCTGAATACTATCATATGGAGGACAAACAGCATTAGCGCCATGACAAGTCCACTGAATTGGATTTGGACTTGTAAACCCATTTAAAACCCGGATTAACAGTGACCCTTTTACAAGCATATTAACCCAGAGCCAATTTATCAAGAGGAAAAACAAAAAGATGAAACTTAGCAGTACATCTGCCTTTTCCCAAGACATCTTCCAAGTTACATCTACATGGTTTTCATTAGCTGCTTAGTGCTGATCGTAGTAATTTTGACACCCTGAGAGTGTAATACCATTTTCTGACTACAAGGCCAAAGTGAATCACCAAAACAATCGAGTTTTTGTTCTGTATGCCAGTTGTCACTGGCATTTTAAACTAAGACTTCTTAATTTCCCTTCAGCAGTGGTTTCTTAGCTCAGTGAAGAGCATAGTTGAATTATTCAATGCCAGTTAACCAAACACTGAAAAGAATCATTAGAAATCTATCCACATAATTGTTTTCAGGTTGACTGGTTCTTGTCTAGACCTCATTAAACTATTAATCCTCTGTAAGTAGGCAAGGTGCAATCCCCAGTGAGAGGGGAGCCTAAGCCAACCGGTCACTTAAACACAGCACTCCTTTTGTGGAGGAGATGGTGATACTGCAGGCAACGGGGAATGAAGAGGCTTGAGAAAGTCATGGAAAGAAACAGAGATATTTGTGTTAAAGGGAAAAGAGACAATTAACAGAATCCTTGAACAAAGCCAATAGGCCAACAGAGATCTGGTGAGGCTGGGAGGAGATGGAGAAAAAAAAGAAATAAAGAGGTCACATCGAGAGAGAGGAGAAAAAGAGAGACTGTCAAATTTCCACAAACATAAAGAGGACTCCGCCACTGTGAGCATAGCATCGGTTTTCTTACCTCCTTCTGCCAGTAGTAGCTCGGCTCCTCTGATGAGCTGGCAGAGCACTTCACAACCACGTCATCTCCAAGTCGCACATTCAGCTCCTTTGGGACCTCCAGGTAGCTGCTGTAGCCCTCCATAGACAGTGAGGGCTGTCCCATATCTAAAACACAGTGTAGACAAGAAAGCATGATCAGGCATTAATGAAGCAAATAATTCAATGCATTCTGGGGCAACCTCTCCACGCACTTGGGACGTGACTAATCATATGTTGAAGTGGTATCTGGTAAACAACTCAGATCTTTTAGGTATACCGTACTTGAGCGTACAGGCTAACGTATGATTGGTAAAAACTGTACCAAGCAATCCATTGTAATGATGATGGGCTTCATCTTATCAATGTCTTTAGAGAGCCAATGTTGTGAGTAATGGCTCATTTTTCTCTTCCTCTCGATACATAGCCCGTGTCCATCCACCTCATGGCTCCTCTCCACCTCTGTTTCCTTCAGTCCTATAGTTAATTCTAATCTTTTCCTCTTATTGATTCCTCCCATGAGGCTGAGGAGCCTATCCACCAGCATTACGGTCGATATTATAGCCACCGAGAAGAGAGAGGACAATGTAAAGCTGACCAATGAGGCTATAGATAGCAACTATTCCACAAAGATAGTGCAGCTTCACGCTGGAGCCTTGACTAGAGGAGTGTGTCTTTGTGTGAACAGAGCACAGAGGGTAACAGTATTTGCATTGAATCTGTATTGTTTAATGTTGTTTTTTGTGTACTCTCTGCAGCAGCATTCCATAGTTACAATATGTCTAGTATTATTAATAATTAACATGTTTTTCTAACCCTCACTGTGAATAAAGCTGTGTCTACAGAATCTGGAAGATTGTCTTTGCCTCCTGCTGGTTGAAAGTATGAAGAAATGATTTTGAGACTCTTTCCATTTAGTCGTCAAACTAAAACTATTTACCGTCATTCATTTAATGCTTCCCTCTTTGTTACGCAGAAAGCTCAGTTTGCTACACAGTTCCTTGTTGAAACTCAGTTCCGTCATTCCGTCAATTCCTAACCCTAAACCAGTTCCTCAGTTCCCTAACCCTTTTTTTTGTTTAACTACTGCAGTACACACATAACATTAAACTCCATGGTTTCATTATCTGCCAAAATTAAAATACAGAAAGTTATTGTTCTATAGGCCACTCCAACACAGCTCCCGCCCACATCAACCCCTGCACTTACAATGCACTTTGAAGGTCAGTGGCTGGGAGGAGTTGTCCGGCTCAGTCACATTTTCAGCATCTGAGACACAACGGAAGGGCACCCCGGAGAACCTTGTTGGATGGAAGATATACAGAAGTGCTTTCTCTCCATCCTGGTCAACATATGGCGTGTAAAATGGCATGCACCGACCTCCCCACCAAGATCTCTCCAAAAAAGGACTCCAACTCTGCATGTACTGGTACAAAAAGAAAGTCATTATATCATATCATAAAATTATATCACATTTTTTTAAAAATTCCCCAGGACAAACATTTATTATATTTGAATACAGCTGTTGACTACACATGTGAGGACAAGTATTGCAAATTAGTTTAGGCTATAAATGTCACAAGATGCGATTGTGTTCACGGAACTTCCAATGCTGGTGTACACAGTCAAGGTTATTAATTTCCTGAGCACACAAAAGTTTTACTACAATTTCTTTACAGCAGTAAATTCTGCCTGTATAACCACACAGCAGTGTTGCACAATAGGTCACATAATGGTGCATCTCTTTAACTTACACTTTTTAAAAGCTCCACTGCTGCTCTCTCACACCCACCCACTTAATTCTTCTCAAAGCTCACCTTAGAGAAGTACTCAAAGTGGACCTGGCTGATGTTGAGGTCAGAGTCAGTGTACAAGCATTCCAGTGTGACCGGCTCTCCCTCAAGAACTGGCTCAGTTGGCCCGTTAATGATCAAAGTTCCTGCAAGTGGACAGACATGAGAGATGCTGGTTATTGATCACATCATGAATGGACAACAGGAGCTCAGGAATGAGGTCATGTTGACACCAAGGATCAAGCTGCTCTTCTGGGCAACACTTTCATAACAACCTCTCCCTTCGGCTGACATTTGTCTCTGGTTCCTGGTGAAACTTCCAGCAACAGGTACTTAATTTTGCCCAAAGATGCCCTGAATAATAAGCTGGCCTCTGTATACACAAAACATTGCATTGTTTTATTTTCTTATCGCCAGTCTCTAGATAATTCTACCAGCGTTTCCTGTTTTTGTCAGCGATGTAACCACCGGGGGAAACCAGTGAGAGTGACAGAAGAGAAAACAAAGCTTTTCCTCAAGAGAACACATCAACTCAGATACACAAGCAGGAACACAAATAGACAAGCAAAGACCACACAAAACCCAGGGGCAGCAAGAATGTATTTCTGGAATAAACCAATATCTCATTTGCAGAGAAGAAAATAACATCAAGTCCTTAGAGACAATAGGACAACAGTCCCTGAGTAATATAAACATATTTACCATAACAGGAATTAATCAGGGCGACCACTGCAACAATCAGAAGTGCCTTCATGGCTGTGGAAAACCTTTTCAGTATTTGATGAAACCTCGTGAAGTCCTGCGTAGCTTCTAAACTGAAATGAAAGTTTCCTGTGTTTATCTATAACAGAGTGTAGGTGTGGCTTTCATTTTTCTTTTCAGGAAGTGTGTTCAAAATAGTTTGAAACTCTAATAGCACATATCTGCGTATTTCATTTTATAACCGAAAATAAATAAGGCTGAATAGGCAAACTCTTATCAAACTTATGTGGTCTTATGACTGCTTTTTTTTTTTTTGGTGCTGATGAGCATTCACGCCTAAAGTATAATATGTACAGTAAACGCTGCTGCCACTGGTCCAATAATCAGAATTATTCCAAGTGCGTCATTTGTATCTAAGCGGAGCAGCGCCTATTATGTTTTCCGTTGGAGGTTTTTGTTAAAGTCAGGCTTTTTCCGTGGATGTTAAACGAAATTTGAAGCCAGTCGTGGCATGTTATAGTGGTGTTGTGCAATTTATCGGCTTGATATGTGAGGCCTAACAAGCAAACACTTTACGCTTCATTTGCCCTGACCTTTCATTAATTCGCGGTCAAGAAGAGAGGAAGAAGAGTCAGGATGCTGTTTAAGCCTAATACGCTGACATAGACTGCCTAAGTCATCTGTGCAAGTTATATAGGCTCTTTCTTTAAACTATTGAGATAAATTAGGGTAGTCTCGCTTCCGCCTGACGCACACCTGCTCTTAATTCAAAGTGATCATTTCGATAAACAAATAAAGTGAATCTTAATCATTTACGGGAACGGTCTCCACCCGTAACCCATCTGTAAACATGTGTCCATTATTCTAAGAATTTCAGTGTCTTCATTAATGACATTTAACCCTTTTTTGTTGTTAAAACATTAGTCAAATTTTATTTTTTTGCTTCTGTAGCATGTCAAAATATCTCCACAGTAAAAGAATATTATTTGCATACTTTTGCATAATGGCTGTAAAATGCTTCAAGGTATGCTATGGTGTTTTATGTAAAGTCAAACAAAATAATTTTGCAGGATTATTTCACGGCTTGCGATTTTTACACGTAAGGTTTACGGGGGGGGAGGGGGAGGGGCTGTGCTCGAGAAACTATTTTTTTTTTATATACTTCGTAAAATGATACCCTGTCATATTAGACATCTCTTTTTCCGATTTGTTGATAACTTATTGCATTTAAGATTAATTTATAAGAAAAGTCTATGTTTAAGAATTTGAAATGTACTGCATTTGCCTGTAAGATTACATCTAAAGAAAAAAAAAGAAAAGAAAATAGAAAAAGTGGCGTTTGTGAAATTCATGCAATTTCATTATCGAGTTTTCATATAGGCTATATTTCTTTTACATTTCTATTTGTTCACTGCGTCATTGAAAAGTACTTTCAGTGCACGATATTTAGTTTTAACAAACGCCCATCGATTCGATTTGTTGTTGAAGTTCAACAGAACATCCAGCAGGTGGCAAAGTAGAGGCCGCAGAGTGCTACAGGAAATGGATCCAAGTTAAAGCGGAAGTACTGACAAACAGTCTCGCTAATTTTTTGGCAGCGTAAAGGGAAACTACGGGTCCCTTTTATATCAAATGCTCATATTGTCGTCGAGGTGATAATCAGACATGGACAGATAGTGTTTATATAACGTGGTAAGTTGGCAAATTAACGGGCATTCGAAGAATGTAGCGTAAACAACGCTGTGCCATCAGATTAGCTGCTAATGTTAGCCCATGTAGCTAACGTCATAGCTTGGTAACCGCTGTTGTTTTTAACACATACAGATCAATCTTTGTCGGTGTTTTACTTGTCTGCTTTATGGCACACAAATACTGAGCTCCTCAGTTGCTACCTATTTGGCATCATTATTTCGTGTGTGTAGTGTTACTTAGCTGGACACGGTTGATAATCTGTTGAGCTAAAGCGTTGTTTTAGAGCTAAGTTCCTTATATTTGTTTACGAGCACTATCGAATCGTTTGCTATGATAAAGATATTGAAAATAAAGTTATGAGTAATAGGTGTTAAACGTAAGAACTCTTGGACCAACATTACATTGTCCTTACATAATATGTTTTGATGTAAATGATAATTAAGATTTTAGAAAACTAAATGGATTTAGTGTTTTGCTGCTTCTAATTAAAATGGAGATTAAAACATCCGCAGCAAGCAACCATTGAGAGTAATTTGACGACAAAACATTTGTAAAAGCCTTTTATCCGTTTAAATCAGGTTTTCTAGCTATTTACTATGTGGTATTGATATAAACTTGACTCTACTTCAGATTTAACGTCGAGGTTTCTGAAGTGAAGAAATCCATCACACCTGCGCCCAGAACTGCCTCAGAACTGGTAGATACACATCGGGGCCACCATAGTTTTGCCACCCGATAAACTGCAGAGTATTTCTTCTTTGCCTGTGGCCACCAGCATGGCTAACAGCAACCCAATAATAGTGAAGGGTCTGCCCTCGGGCCCTGCGGGCAGAAGCAGTCCAGAGGGAACTCAGGTCAGTTTATAGTTTTATTTTAGTTTAATTTGCTCATTTTGGTCTGTCTGGAAAAGGTAAAGTTCAAACTGTGTTATTTGGAATAAGTATTATAAAATGAATCTGATTTGTCACTACTAGGAAACATAACAAGCTAATTTAATGATGTTTTTTGTAACCAAATGGTTCTTTCTCTCCAGGTGCTCAGTAAGAAGAAGCTGCAGGACCTGGTGAGAGAGATCGACCCAAATGAGCAGCTGGATGAGGATGTTGAAGAGGTTTGTTAATGGGTGTAAAACTGTTTTATCAATGTTGCACCAAGAGCATTTCAAAACGCAGAGTAAATGCAAACGGCTGCAAAATGAATAGAGTAAACATCTTGTTGCTCTGTGACAGTTAATGTTGCTACTGACATGCCCATCATTCGGAAATACTCTGGTGTCTCTTTTCAGATGCTGCTTCAAATTGCAGACGACTTCATAGAAAGCGTTGTGACCGCAGCCTGTCAACTGGCACGTCATCGCAAATCCAATACGTTGGAGGTTAAGGATGTTCAGTTACATCTAGGTAGGTTTCTATTGGTCTTTCGGCAAGATTGATACACTTGTACTTTTCACAAGAGTAATTAGTCTTACTTTCTTAAGACTTTAAATATATATATATATATATATATATATATATATATATATATATATATATATATATACATGTGTATATATAGTGATGGTTATTATGTAATTATAAGATAAGTGGGTGGTTATTAAATTTAATTTAAAAGGTTATTTATCAAACTTTTTAATTTATTGAACAGAATAACTGTAAGAAGCAGTTAAAACAAAACGTCTATTAGCAGTAAGTTTTCAACCGTCAACCGTTTTCTACCGCTGTGGTCTGTTTAAAGTCCACACAGAATGTCACAGCGTTCGAGGAGTTGAGGCAGTCACATGAAAACAGATTACAGAAATCAGATTCCGGGAGTGTGACTTTTTTCTGATGGACTAACTTACTTGCAAGGGAATGAAATAGCCTCGAAAGCAAATGTGATTCTACATCTATGAAGTGTCTGAAGTTGATGAATGTGTTTTGGAAGTCCTGGGGAGTTCCAGCCTGTGTCCTGCTGATATTTCACATTGCTTCTCTTAGAGCGCCAGTGGAACATGTGGATTCCTGGTTATGGCTCAGACGAGATCCGGCCGTTCAAGAAGGCGTGCACCACAGAGGCTCACAAACAGGTGAACAATGCACAGCCTAGTGTTCCTATTAATATTGTGTATATAGAGTTGATACAGGTGCAAAAACTTGACCAACTTTTCCCATATTTGTCAGTGTCATTGATTTGGTTTGAAAGTACAGCGAACATGGACTGGGCCTTACTGTTTGCATTTCTTTTTGTTTCAGAGAATGGCACTGATCCGCAAGACAACCAAAAAGTAGCACGAGGAGATGTTATGTTGTACCCACGCTGTGTGTTTTCATGTTTTGTTTTTCTGTTGTTTTGGGTTTTTTTTGACTAATGCAGAAAAGAAGTTATAATGGAGGGGGGTGTTTTTCTTTAGACATTAAATAGTGTTAAATTGTCATGTCTAACTAACTTTGACTGTTTTGCCAGAATTGTCGCACAAAATGGTATTTGTATGTTTCATTCCGTTTTGTTGCCACAAAGCTAAGTCTGGCAGAACTCCATTGCAGTTTTGTCAATAAACATTTACTGGAATACTTCTTATGGATTGTGACCACTGCAGTATCTGGCTTGCCTTTTTATACTCCTAAGCATGTACCTATGAATGTTGCTGACTCTTCAGCCTACTTATAAACCCTCTTTGGTGTTATCTTAATAGGAGATGCATGTCATGCATAGAGGAACTCCCCTACTGCAAACACATATAGTAAAATTTTGCCTTTAGTTTTAGAAATGCATGTGCTTTAACATAACTTACTGTAGTGTTTTTATAAATAAATTAAACTTTCTTTGCCTATTCTCAGAAGCTGAATACTTATGAGACTGTTTCCAACTGAATTTCCTGTCAAGGTATCATTTATTTTAATCTATCAACAAGGACTGAAGCTAGTCACTTGTTTAAATTACAAAGGAAGTGGCTATATTTAAATTAGTGGGGGAATTTGATTAATTTATAACCATCCTAAGACAAATTCAACTTGTTAATATAAAGATGAATTTTTTTGAGTGAAACTTAACAGATTTAGAAGTTATCATGCTAATGCACAAGGAAACATTTTTGAAGGCTCTGGTTGAAGTGAAGTGAATGTACTGAGTTCCCTTGTATGCTCTGAGAGAACCAAGAGCACGAGCCAATATACTGATGCAGCTCTTGACAGCCTCTCGTCACCTAGTAAAATTAATTGACCTCATTTCGGGTGCAGAAACATGGAAGGCTGGTAATCAGTTGGAAGAACCATAATGGCGATGGAAACCTTGGAAGAAAAAAAAATGTATCAAAAGAATAGTTTCCATAGGCACCCAAGAGTTTTTAATTAAATTTCAACAACGGTGCCTGAAAATAAATCACTCGCAAGATGCCGAGCAATTATTAGTGTAAGAAGGCCTTTTCTGAACACTTACTCGGGGTCCAAAGATTAGTTCACATAAAGGTGAGGTTTCTAATCTAAACCTCTTGGTACCTTTCATTGCTGCCAGTTACAGACTAAACAACTAACACAAACAAGAATCTGATATTTGTTCTGAAATGGTTCCCAAATGCCTTTGTCATACAGTGGCTCTCACCATGTGGACACATAACAAAGATACATTTCTTTGCTCTCTTTGTAAAAAATACAAAGTCATTTCCTAATTAAAGGCAAACATCCCATGCTTTCTAACTTCTCAGAGACATCTTTTGGCTCCTCTAAGGTTGAAAAACCCATTTCCCAGTGCAGGCTGCAGATCTTAAGGTTAAAAAATCAATAGTAGAAGAAATGTGTTATTATCCCCTGCCTTGAGATGGAATGTGGTTGTGGCACACACATATTTAGCACCTATTGGACTAATTAAGGGGAAAGCACTGACTGCTGCATGTAACCTTTACAACCCCAGCCCCCTTCTGAACTGAGGCAAGAAATGACCTCATAAGTCCATTAGTCAGATAGGCTAAGCTTAGCATTTCACTAAAAAGTTCATTCAATTATGGGTCAACCAAATACTAAATCTATAGCCTGTGCTTTTAAAAGTCAGATTCGCTTGCAGGTTTGTGAGGCTTTACTTTGTTGGGCCCACTTTGAGCTCGATGTAAAAGTGAAGATTGTTAGTAGTTTGTATAGTTTAATCAATGAAGCGATCAGGCTGCACATCGAGCCTGTGAAGCACACTGAACTGTAATCGATCCAACTGCGATCAAGACATTTTGCTTGGAAACAAATGTCAGTGTGTTTGTGGTTAAAAAGTAAAAAATGTTAATTACCGTAAGCAAAATGATTCTGTTGAATTTGATATTTGAATCATTAAGTGTTTTAGGATTAATTGAGATTGTATTAACAACTGGTAAAGGCTGTATATTCACAACGAAAAGGGCAAAAACACCTTTCAAAGTGTTTCATGATGGTTACTAAGAACATGGTCACCATAATTCCAACTTCCTGACGGGCAGTTTTGGTCCTACAGTGACACGAGTTCACTTTGCTGACTACCACACTGTTTACCCACAGCACTTCTTGTTCTTCTTGGGAGCTGTGGCGGGTTGAGAATGGCTGGCTCTTTGTAATTGCAGTGCGTGTGGGGCAGCGCACTTTACACCATCCCAGCCCTCTTGCAGCTCCACCTCTCCGCTCAGCAGACCCTGGTAAACCCGTCGGGCGAGGAGCTCAAAGGACTCCTTCACGTTGTGGCCAGTCTTTGCAGAGGCCTCTACATAGGGCATACCCAGCTGTCCGGCCAGTTTCTCAGCCTCTTCTCGGCTCACCACCCTCTCCCCGCAGGCATCTCGGTCACTCTTCTGACCCACCAGGATGAACAAAACCTTATGCGGCTGCACTCTCTCGCACACCTCAGCGTGCCACTCCTTAACATGGTCAAAGGAGTCACGGCTGGTCATGTCGAACACCAGGAGGCCTCCAACTGAGTTGCGGTAATAAGAACGGGTCACTGACCTGAAAAAAAAAAAAAGAAGGGGAGATTCATTTTTTTTAAATTTCAACACATGAAAAGTCCAAAACCCCAAAGTGGAGAATGCAGAGTTCAGACCTTGCCAGCTGCTTGGCTGCTTCTGCACTGAAAAGAAGTGAAATTCTTTCAGATAAGCAGATTGACAAAGAATCTATCTCTCTGTTAGAAACTGATAGCCAATGTGTTTAAATACGAAACCCTCAGCAGGCATGCAAATGTGCCATGAGTCACTGGCTTATTTTGAGAGTGAGGGGTCCTGCAACTGAAAAAAACTACTTTATTACAATGTGTCCAATTGAAAATGATTCAGCTGAGCTTTTAGCTGTGTCGTGGGATTACAGATACCATGGAGCGCCGAGGTAAATACACACAGGCATAGTTTGCTATTTGATACAGCTCATTCAAGTAGACATCTGAAATGATAAACTTCGAGACAGAATGAAACATGCCACTTCTACTCCTTTCATTCGATATGCTGAGGCTGGAAAAGACGGCCTTCTCACAGAACTGCACATGCTGCATTTTTGTACACATTGCACACTGATCTTGTGAGGGTGGATACACGGTCATAACTGAAAGCAAACACTGATGAACAGCTTTGCAGCGAATGGAAGGAGCAGAGGTATTTTATTTGGGCAGGATATTTGCATGCACACCAGAAGCTTTCGCAATATTCACAATATGAATGGTGCTTTCATTTATTTGTCTAATAAAAAGAGGCACAGAATTGTTCCACAAGGCCCGATGTCCAGAGAAGTGTTGCACAGGTTTAATATATCAAAACATCTAACAATACAAAAGGATTGTTAATCAAAAGTATATTAAGCCATGCCTGACATGATTGGGGATAATAGATAGCTTTACAGCTGTACAGTGGGTCCTCACCTGAACCTCTCCTGCCCAGCTGTGTCCCAGAACTGCAACTTGACACGGACCCCTGGCTCCACCTCCAGGAAGTGAACGTAGAAATCTACACCTACTGTCTGGTTAATGGACTCTAAAAACATGTCCTCAGTGTAGCGCTTCAGCAGGGAGGACTTGCCCACAGTCGAGTCCCCCAGCATGATGATCCTGAACTGGTACTGCCACAAAGTCAGGTCCATTGTTGCTGGCAGTGACAAAAAAAAAAAAAGAAGTATTCAGAGCAGGCACCTTGTGGGGATGAAAAGGACAAAACTGATGTCGGTAAGATTAAAGAGGAATGGAGTGAATACCCTTGATGGTGCTGTTAAAACTGTATCAACAGAGGCGGATCTTGCAAAATAAAAGGACTCCCACACCAGCCGATTTCTTACCTCTGCTCCAAATGTTGAGAAACAACCAAGCTGCCACTCCTTATTAATCTCACAAAGTGGTAGCCTCACAGCCATCCCAAACTTCTATGAATTTGATGGCTGAAGAGCAAGTTTCTCAATCTTATCTCCATTGTGTCTCATCCACTCCTCTGTAAAAGCAGCTATGTAGAAAAATGTGTCCCACGGAGTTGATAGCAGTATCAGGGCAGTTTTCATCTGAGCTGCTGATCTCAGTTGCTACTGTAAGCATGTGCATGAGTGTAGACTTCTAAAGTTTGCCTGTTGATACTTGACAAAGGGAGGGGCAAATGCACAAGGGCATAGGGAGGGCTAGATGGGGGAGGTAGGTTTTTTTTGAGGAAGTAGTTGTGTGTATTATCATATTAAGGGAAACTCAGCTGTTTCCTGAGGTCACTTACTGATACATAAATCACCATTAACAAACACAGAAAATGACACAGAGTTGAGTCTCTGCCTACATAGTTTGCAACAGTTCTTAATCACTTTATGATCTCATCTTTCGAGTGAACACTGCTACCAAAAAAGGGAAGTTGGTAACAATGGCGCTCTGAATCCCCTGGGAAACGGGCATACCGGGGCTGATGTCTATGTGCAAGTATTTTCATATTTAGTAACAGCATAATGATCATCTTAATGTGATGCATTTACTCCAGTCAAACTCTCTATTCATGAACTTAAGGCTTAATCTAACAGCAGTTATGGGTCTTTCAGTGCTTCTTTTCCCTAATTTATTACAGTGCAGTATCTTAAGAATGGAGTCCAATTGATCACCCAGATATTCAGGATGTTTATTCCTAGCTATAGTTTCTGATATTGTAGGTATTATTAGTTCTAGCTTCTATGGTGAACTAAGTGCACTTCATATCTCTAACTTGATCACTTGAATTATCATCAGTATGCCAGGAGAAATGAAATCGTATTTATTAGAAATAGGTCCAAGTACAGCTTAACACATAAATCTAAGTCTTAAATAAAGAAAATATGGCATTTTCATACATTAGGGTCATCAACGGAAACAACTGCCAGTGCCTTTGACTGCTGATGTTTTCAGGTAAAACAGAGATCTTAAGTTTAATTTTTATGTCAGTTTTCAAACTATATTTGTCCATTTCCGACAGTTGTTGACTCAAGAGTTACTTAAGGTTGGCTTGGCTGTCAGATGATTGTGCATCAGCATAATTAATTTAGGAAGTTCTGGGTTCAGATATGGCAGTAAAAGGCAAAAGAGCACAAATTCATGTTTGCTGGTAAAAGGCCACAAGCCATGCACTCTGAAGTGGTTAGTTCAATTTCAGTGAATACAAATAAAACTCCCAACCGCAGAAACACATCGACAGTTAATATCGAACAATATGCAGCATTACTTAAAAACCTTTCCATGTAACTTATTGATGCATAAATCAATATAACAGAAGATTTCATATGCATGCCTGTACCCCACAGTCCCAAACTTTGGGTTTTAGTTTACTCATGTACACATTTGAGGGAAATACAAAACATCCATCATCTTCCGCTGGTCCGGGGATCGGGTCGCGGGGGCAGCAGCTTGAGCAAAGAGACCCAGACGTCCCTGTCCCCGGCCACTTTCTCCAGTTCTTCCGGGGGGACCCCGAGGCGTTCCCAGGCCAGCCGAGAAACATAGTCTCTCCAACGTGTCCTGGGTCTTGCCCGGGGCCTCCTCCCAGTGGGACGGGCCTGGAACACCTCACCGGGGAGGCGTCCAGGAGGCATTCTCACTAGATGCCCGAGCCACCTCATCTGACTCCTCTCGATGCGGAGGAGCAGCGGTTCTACTCCGAGCACCTCCCGGATGACCGAGCTTCTCACCCTATCTCTAAGGGAGAGCCCAGACACCCTGCGGAGGAAACTCATTTTGGCCGCTTGTATTCGCGATCTCGTTCTTTCGGTCACTACCCACAGCTCGTGACCATAGATGAGGATAGGAACATAGATTGACCGGTAAATCGAGAGCTTCGCCTCCTGGCTCAGCTCCTTCTTCACCACGACGGGCCGGTGCAGAGCCCGCATCACTGCAGACGCCGCACCAATCCGCCTGTCAATCTCCTGTTCCATTCGTCCCTCACTCGTGAACAAGACCCCGAGATACTTGAACTCCTCCACTTGGGGAAGGATCTCATTCCCGACCCGGAGAGGGCATTCCATAAATACAAAACAATATCATATAAATCTAAAGCTGTAACTAAAGAAACAGAGGAGAAACACACCAAGGAAGCAAATCACAAGCATTTCAAGAAAGTAAATGTATCGTATAGGATATCAAATTACCATCATTCACAAGCAAAGTGTGGCAAATACTGCCAGATCTCATGCTTCTTAATAGTGTTTTCATACAGGTTTGGACTTATTTGCAGAATAACGGAAAAAAAACTACAGTAACCATTTATCATTTATCAATTTATTCTGATGTTACTTAATTGCGAATAGGTATTTTTCCGTGCCTAAACTCCATATACAGCACCACACAAAGCACGAGCCCGTACAGTTTACCACAGCATTGAAATCAGTATCCAGCTGCAGTTACAGCTAAACACTTCTCAACTTGGCCATTTATCCTCATTGACTTTTACAAAGTTGAAAAATGACTGAATAATTCCCGTTTTGACTTTGGATAGTATTTTCACTTGAAATGCACAGCTCTAGTTTTGATATACACCTGCAGTACATTGAAAGTCTGACACACGTATGGAGCATCAAGGCCCGTTTGAAACTGACACGAGTCCATGTATGCAGAGGTGACTCAGTTCCCAACCACATGAGCTGGGTGTGTCATTCCAGCTTTAAGAAGCTCGATTTTGTAAAGTGATCAGGACAACATGTTTACAAGCATGAGTCTGGTTTATGGTGAGTTTTTTTTCCCCTCTTCAGTGTCCAAAAATATAAAATATTTTTGTATTCTTCCCATTTACTTAACTTTTTTTTTTTTTTTTTAAAGTTCAACAACCGTCCCACAGCATCCATGCCATTCATCCCTTGTTTATTGTAGATATTATACACTGGCATATCTAATTGAAATCCTTTATATGGTCACTGAGAACTTCATATGTTTAAAGTATAAATTATTACGATGTTTTAACAGAATAAAAACAGTTATATTCAACTGTTGTTTCAGTAGCATAATTCAGAGCTTGCTTCAGAGCACTTTTTTAGGGTTCAATTTATCTGTATGACTGGTATAACTACAAAGAGAGGATCTTCAGATCCAAGATGTCCACTTCAGGAGAGCTGCTACCGCTGCGGTCGCTGTAAGTGTCCCTGAAATGAGAGACAAAGACATTATGAGGACTAAAAATCTGGGTTACCCATCAGATTATTTCACTGCGACTACAGGAGCAGACATGGTAGTCATGAGTCAGCTGATAATAAGCATGATACATATGAACAATATAAGTGATCAAGCTATTGCTTCTGCTGTCCCATTTAACATCCCATCCATGGTTAAGTCAAATCCTAATTCCATGAAAACAAACAAAAAAAACATTAAGAACAGCTTATTCAATTTTTATTATTTTCTGTCAAGTCTGAAAATCAGATCATCTTAAATGTGGACAATGTTCCAAATAATGATGGAAGTGCCCTGGATACTGTTGAAAAATGTATTTTCTGCTCTGGTACTGAGCTGACCTCAGCTTTAGGGCAGCAGATGCACTGAATGGATGGAAAGGAAAGGGGGGGGGGGGGGGGGGGGATTCTTTTATTCATTGTGGGGAGCTATTAACAATGCAAGGCTGAATATATCAATATAAAGCTGGAAATGAATATAATTCAGTATAAAACGATAGATTCAAAATAACAAAGGATTCAATTCCCAAATTTCCAGAGTCCTGCCTTCATTTAAAATGCAGAACCACTGATAGTCTCTAAGGCTGGCTCCAAAACAGCCGTCTTCAATAGTGTCAACTTTAGTCACTGACATAGTGGTCCTTTTGAAATTAATTCAACAATTAAAGAGACGAATGGCTTCAAAGATATGCCTTTCTATCACCCTCTTAAAAAATATGGAAATATGGTCCCTCCAATTGACTAAGATGAAGGCAAAACAGAAGCCTCAACGTAGCATTTAACTATTTGACGGGTGACATAACAGTGCCTTCTTAAAATCTTTCAGTAAAAACAACCGTCTGAACTTCAAATGTGTTTCGATGCCAAAAACCCACTTTAAAACTGATGAGGGAATGCTGCAGCCAATGCAGCAAAAATATGGAAATAGACAAACAGAACTGTAGAAAAATAACTGTGGAACAAGCTTCTGTCTTTAAACTAAGAAAACTTGTAGCTACACTTGTGTTGAGTTATTACTGAAGTGCTTCCCGGAGCATCCCTTGACTGTCAATCAGATAACATTCGGCTGGTGACTCATTGCTCTGCTGGAATTTACCGTGGAGAAAGGCGACAGCCCTTGGTCAGAAAGCTCTGGAGTTTTCCTGCAGCAGCCAGCAGGAGACCAAAGTATGGAGGAGAAGGTTTGATGGGTCTGGAGGTGAACTCCGGGTGATACTGCACTCCAACAAAGTAACAATGATCTGAGACAAAAAGAAGTGGATCAAGATGAGCGTTAGGACCTTGTCATTTGTTACAACACACATGTTGCTGAAACACATTGGTGGAATGTTTTTTATCAGTTTAAAGTGAAGCACAATGTCTCTTTGGCGATTTCTCTCAAAAGCACGTCTTTTAAAAGGTGCATTTATAAAGGCAGCATATATAAAAGCAGCATCGGGATGCTTAATAACCACTCACCGTCCATTTCAACGACCTCCATTCTCTCCCCCTCCACATCCTGACCAACAAACTGAAGGCCCTTTCTTTCAAAGTGGTGCGTCAGCTCTGGATTCACCTATAATGACATTTAATGATGTAGGGCAGTTTTCTTGAGTATATGTACCAGATGAAAAATAATCTATAGAAAGTACATTTGAACCCTGGAATATATAGCTTGTATTAATATTCAATATATTTTGCTCGCAGACAAAAAGCTAAAATCTTGTTTTAGTTTCTACCTCAAATCTGTGTCTGTGCCTCTCTTCAACATATTCCACATCTCCATACAGTGTTCCTACAACGGGAAAACATGGGTTGTAACAAACACTGCTGTTGGAAAACAGAAGAAAAAAAACCAACAGCCACCCTATGGTTGAGAATGATACATACTCAGTACACTGGAGTTAGATTTGAAAATGGTCCGCCTCTTCCCCAACCTCATAGTCCCTCCCATTTGTCCTGGGTTGTGCTCTGGCATGTCAATCACCTGCAGAGATCAAATCAGAAGTCCAGCTATCTTGCTGATAAAATGAAATATGAGCAGAGTGGGGGTGGAATAGATAACCTACCACAGGGTGTTTGGTTTCTGGATTAAATTCTGTGGAGTTGGCATCTGAAAGAGATAAGCGAAAGTGATTTCACCCCAACTCAACTTCCCGACAGCTATATGTTTTTATCATTAATAAATTAGACACAATAAGGATCAAATGTTTTTTTTCCCCAGTGTAACTGCACAAGTACTCACCTTCCCATCCAAGGACATTGCGGGCAAACTCGCAGACTGCTAGCTGCATGCCCAAACACACTCCTGCACAAAACAAGACCAGCAAGATCTGTAGCCAATGATACACTCATCAATAAAGACTAAAGTGGTACTAATTACTTTCTTTACACAGACAGCTCTATTTGCATCTAGTTATGCACACACACATTCAAATTCATTAAGTTGAGGAGAGGCCTTTACTGATTAGCAACATAAAAAGTCTAGTTTGTTCTCGTTTGTTTGAGCATTTTCATAAAAACACACCAAATCTCTCTTACCCAGAAATGGCATATTCTGTTTCCTTGCCCAGCCGATAGCCAGCATCTTTCCCTCTGTCCCTCTTGCACCAAAACCTCCAGGTACCAAAACACCGCTGGTTAAAAGAAAGAAAAGCCCATCGAGCTTCAGTTCACTTCACCGGCACAATTGGGAGAATTTACAAATATATTTTCATTAAAGTTGCGATGTATAAAATGCAAATATGAACAGAAAGCATCATTTGCAACTGACTTCAAATCAGAAAATGGACAAAGACAGTATATTGGATATTGAAACCCATGCTTTTTATTTATAGTCTTCCACAAAACCTTATTCACAGGTTTAAATGTAATGTAAGAAACACATTTCAAATAAATGGATTCGATTCAGAAGAAAAAAAAAAAGAAAATCAAAGCGACTAAATTTTTCTGAAGAAAAATGAGTAAGACTCCCTTCTCCTCTGAAAGACTGCATGGGCAGGTTAAAAACAGTGTTTGTAAATGTTTTCAGAGTCAATAACAATTTTCAGAGAATCCAGAAAAAACTGAAAACATTGACAATGGCTGAAAACTGGCTGTGATCTTAAGGAAGATTCCCACCACTGACAGTGGAGACAGTGTTCTACCTCATCAATGACTGCAAGTCAAACCTAAATATACCAGTTCTAACAAATAACTGGTCCGCACTGTGGAACATCTAAGACGTTTAAATGTCTGATGTTGCACTTTTGAAAGTTGTACTGCCATCAAGTGGATTAAATGATCGTTTTATTTTACTGGGACCACTAGATGATTCCCATCAGCTGATAATGTTCAGGATTTTCCAAACCGACAGTCACATGTTTTCACACTACTACTTTGTCACATATACTCACTGAGAACTGCAGAGTTTTTGCCACGCCTCATGATATTTCACCGGTTCATCTTGCAGAGTTGTGGTCTCCAAATCTGCAGAGTCAATGTACTGTAAAAACCAACAAACGTTGAGTTGGAAAAGATGTTAAACATATAATCAGATTAACAGCGGCATAAAAACAGGCATACGTGCGACATTCTTCAAGTTCTATCGCGATACAAGTTTATACTCTTTTGTGGAGGAAAAGAAGTGATAAACATGTCCATACCTTGACCTCTAGTTTGTGATTAATGGCGAGGGCCGAGTGCTCCAAGGCTTTAATAACAGACGTGTAAGAGTCAGATAACTTTGTGTATTTTCCCACCAAGGCTATGGAAACATGCTCCAAGAAACGGTCAGATCTGAAAAGAGATAGAGATGAATCACAGGACTGGCAAAGAAGGATTTAGTGTCACGGGAACACGCTTTTTTTGAGTTGAAGTTGCAGCGATGACTGAACCAATCGTCCCATAACTGAGAACTAGTTCTGTCAGATTGGAAAAATAGGCACTTTCTCACCTGTTGGCCATCTCTTTCCACTTTGTGAGCATCTTTCTCTGCCTCATCTCAATAGGCAGGTTCAATCGCTGACAGAGGTAGTTCCCAACACCTTGGTCTTCCAGTAGAAGAGGCACTTTGTAAATTGAGGACACATCATGGACACAGATCACCTGCAAAGAGCAAGAAAAGAAAAGATTTCAGGGTATTTATTCTCAAATAAAAAGGTGCAGATGACTAACGACTTCACGTTCTCATTCTACCTTGAAATGTTTTTTTAAGGTTATTCAAGCTCTTTGATATTTAAGGATAGGGTTTCTCTAAATGTCTCTTGGAGACATTAAAAAAAGTCATGTTCAGACACAACCAAGTCATGACCTTAATTACCAGCCAACTATCTGAACATAGTACTGTCAGATCAAAGAAAACACGCCAACACTGGAGATTTCAGTGGTGATCACATGAGTTGTACTAGTTCATGAATCAGGTTTTGAGGAACTTCTCGGCAAATGTGTTAAAAACAAAACAATACATCACCTGTGTGGGTTCCACGTGACAAAACATGGAGATTTTCTCTTTGACAGACGTTTCTAGAGGCGTTGCACAGCGGCACACAATCTGCCAAAAGATCTCAATCAGTATAATCCCACACAATCAAGTACACATAATAACACCAGGGCAAACTTAACAGGTCATTTTTTCTGCTTTAATTTGGTTGTCTACATCATAAGATAAACCAATGACAATGAATGACCCGTTTATCTACACATAATCCTTTATGGGTAGTTGGTCCTGTGTATATCTGATGTGCGGGAGGAAATTAAAGGTGGGCAATCTGATGATCTCATATAACAAACTATATTAATATAGTGGTTGATTATATCATTTTTTGTTCAGATTATATTATTAGATACTGTCCAAACACTCCTGCCCAACCTGAATGAACGCAAAGTGCGACAGATAAAATTAGGAAAATGCTCATTTTGGAGCTGATATTTGTTCTGCAAATAGAAGGCTGCACTGTGGAACGCAAACAGCTGGGAGTGGATGAACATCCTCAACGATGTAGATATTTACTGATTACACAGATTGTGCAAGCTGACTACATGAGCACCATATGCAGTGCAGTGTCGACGTTCCATTAAATCCCTCGATTCACAATGCGACAGCTTCATGTGCAGAAGTCACAGCTACAACCTGCCATTTGTAAGCTATTTTTCTGTTTACCAGCACTCTTTTTAGGTTATTTTTTCACTCAGTACTTTGACAACTAAAGCAGCTTAATGTTAGGTGCTTTTTACACTGCTATTCTTGCTGAGGCAACAGTTTTGCATATTATCTGCCTTCACATTGTCAGTTATTTTGTTTTGTCCATACATGTTGTAACGGAAGCAGAGCCAACTCTCATGTTTTTTTTTCTGGGTGATTTAATATCATTAACTACCACATCTTTGCTGCATTGATGGATCTCAGTGTCAGATGGATTATTTTTGATGTCTTGCTCTGTGATGGGAGCGCTGTAGTTATCAATACTGATTATCCAGCTAGTGTTTGTAAGTGGCAACTCCGTAAGTGAAAATACAAATCGAAACTCCTGGTCAGATTCTTCTAATTAAAAATCGGAGAAAAATGAGCTCATGCTTTTGCCTTCGGTCTTGTGTGTGGGTGACATGCTCTGTACCCACACGGCCATATTCACATCTAACCATGCGATCACAGGTTCAACTAATCTGTGGTAGGGAATTTTGATCTCAGGGGATCATCCTATGATGTTTTGGGCAGACTGCCCAATCTCAGAGGGAATGCCAAGTTTTCGAAACAACTATAATCTGACTCACCAAATCTGGCGACAAGCCCAGCCCCCTGAGCTCGCGGACACTGTTCTGGGTCGGTTTGGTTTTCTGTTCTCCCGTCGTATTGGGCTGAGAACAAAAGATAAATTCAAGTTCAATCAAATCATAAATATCTGTGCAAAACAAGTCAGTAGTGATATTTTCTGTCTTTTCTAATTTTCATTATGAAACACCATAATGGAAAATGTGACGCTATAGTCATCCCTTCTCCTGTAGTTTTCAGGCAACGACTGCATACTGTGTGTGTTCACTAGAGAACTATACCTGTGGTATCAAGCTGACATGGATGTTGCAGAAGTTTTCCCTCTTCACCTTGAACTGGAACTGTCTGAAGGCCTCAATGAAAGGCATGCTCTCAATATCCCCAACTGTGCCCCCCAGCTGTTGACACAAAACAACAACTTAGACCATGGAACTGCATACATGAAAACAGGTGGCTGGTCATCTGCACACTATGTACTCCAAAAGACTTGGAAAGAACAGCGTGCCGTCAGCAGCACTGAACCATAATACTGTCAAGAGCTGGCTAGAAGTATGCCGCACGAAGAAAACTGCTGGAGGCAGGAGAGTAATTTAACTTGGTTTATGAGGACTTGATGCTTTTCAATGGCAATCTTTTTATAGTACATACTATAAAACAAACATCTGATTTATGACAAAGACTTACTTTTCATTTTCTTAGACTAAATCAAATATACTGTATGATTCTCTCCCCCCCCCCCCCCCCCCTTTCACGCAGTTAAAAACAGCCAATGTGAAAGAAGGGAGTAGTTTTAAAGCTTTTCCTCAACAACTCCATTCCTATATCCTTCATGTTTCTTGTTGCTGTAATTATGCAGACACACCTACTTGTGCGGGTACAATGCTTTCGCAACTTGTTTTGCTGAATGCTGCCAATATTATCTATTTGCTTCAGGCAACACACTTGGTTTCAGAACCTCAGTTTCACCAACTCATAAAATACAACATCGTGGCCATCAGCAACTCAAGGGTTACTAGCAGGAGTGCAATTGTTACATTTTGTCTGAAGAAAACTGTAATTAATGTCCAGTCACACTGGAAAAAAAATTAAACTTTGCTGAGAGAGACTCACTTCGATAACACACACTTGAGGCTCCACACCATCGTCATCTACTGAAATCTTTGCCTGCTTCATTACCCATTCCTGGATGGCATCTGTGATGTGGGGTACCACTGAGGGGGGAAACAACAACAAACAAACAAGCAGACTTTAAAGGAATGACGTAAAAGATTGGCTAAGCACAATGGATTCTAACCGTTATCAAATTATAATTAAAAAATAAATAAATAAAATGTTGCCAATTTGCACATGTTTACATAATAAAAAAAAAATGTGGATATTTAGTTTCTTGCAGGCACGATGTTCTGATTCACTTCTCTTTGCATATGCAATTTCAGCCCCTCATAAACATGTGGATATAAAAAGCAGCTTTACCAAAAAGTCTGTGTCTGCGATTTGCTTTTAGAAATAAAACGTACTAACACAAGCTTCTTATAAAGCTATGTCGAACCTTGTACAGTCTTGCCCAGGTAGTCTCCCTTCCTCTCCTTGTTGATCACAGACTGGTAGATCTTTCCTGTAGTGATGTTATTGTCTCTGATAAGGCGGATGTCCAGGAAACGCTCATAGTTTCCCAAATCTAGATCCACCTCCCCGCCATCATCAAGAACAAACACTTCACCTGGAAAGCACAGACGTTCCATTCATTTATCACAGGAATAATGTAATGGTAGCTCCAAAACTACTGAATAAATTATATTCCAACTACCTGAGCCTTAATTTGTCAATTAAAACAGTATATGTTTGGGGACAATAACTGTCAACCTTGGTAACTGCAGGAAATGGCTCACCATGTTCATACGGTGAAAAGGTTCCGGCATCAATGTTGATATACGGGTCGATTTTGATGGCTGTAACATGAAGGCCGCAAGACTTGAGGATTGTTCCAACGCTGCTGGCAATTATGCCCTTACCAATACCAGAGATAACGCCACCCGTAACCAGGATGTACTTCATAGTGGCATAGGAGGACTGAACACAGAAAGAACAAGAATTCAGTTGGTAAACTTATACTGCTCAACCACTACTGTTTGACATATAACGATCACATATAAAACACATTATTAGTCACTCAATTAAAGTTCAATCAAACCTCATACATGGAACATTACACAAGACTTTTTAAAAAATTATTTTTATATATATAAAAACCTAAAGCTACCAAACAACAAAGTTAGAAGATATCGTACTCTTACACGGTGGGGGCATACCATGTTTACGATAACTAACATTTACATTATTTATCAAAAATGGAGGAGTAACACTGAAAAAGTAAATATGATAAACATAAAGGTACACATAAGGGTATAACACCCTTCACCGACAGTGTATATACAACGGCTGGTAAAGAACTGCAGGTTATTAAGCTCATCTACATCACTTAAAACGAAATGGCGGGAAACTACAGCAGCGCCATAAGCGCCAATTGTAAACATTAAGGACAAGAGAAAATGAGCTGCAGCTGTATGACTCCAACATTTCAGTTAACGTTCTCATGCCAACAAACTGTCAACGACGATTTGTTTGAGACATAACCTACTAGTTTGACCTTAACTTAGCTGACGTTTTTGGTCCCCACAATACTTTAGCCGCAGCTATAAATTCGCATTACTTTGAACGATAATTTTAATAAAAGGTTGATGAACAACAAGCCACTGCAGGAAATATTTGTGACATATTAACGACTCACTTAAGTCAGCGAGCTAACCGTGACCCGTTAGGTAAGCAGCCTGACAACGTTTACAGCTATTTAACAGACTCTATAGCACAGTACGACATTAAAAACACACATCCTACCAAAGAGCTAAGAAGAAACAAGAGTCCAAATGTATACCGACAGGGACTGTTTTCGTAATTAATTGTCCTCTATTCGTGAAGCATCAGTAACCACCACGTTGTCGTTGCAACACAAACACGTGTACGAAAAGCTGACTGTGATCCACTTGAGAAGGTACAGCTTGCTTACTTCTTCTTCTTCTTCTGGTGTTTATTGGCGGTTGGCAAACGACGTTACGGTAAATTACCGCCACCAACTGGCAAGAAATATGGATCAAGAAAGCAAGCGCCCGCCCCAAAGAAAACTGCTTACGTTTGACACATTAAGAAAATTAAGCCCTCTTTTTAACTTCTCAGGAACAATTTAACCCATAATCCACCAATGAAGTGGCTGCATTGAGAGTTAAATGCTCGAAAAACTCTCCCTTAAAAGCCTAATTTGGGCGAAGTATTTTTCTATTTTCGCGCGAGCAAGACATTTCAACATTAATGGAAGAATATAATGTTCGAAGTAAAATCAAGTGAGGAGTTCAAATTGAATTTGATTAAATTAAATAAACTACATTTATAGAATTACCTTAATCGTGTGTGTTGATCGTGTTGTGTTGTTTTGTACGACAGATTGTGAGGCTTTTTCTATGACCAGCCTTGGTTATTTATTGGTAATTTTACTGTCAGTCGTTACTTTTTTCTATTTGATTACCAAATGAATAGAAATTATGATTAAATCAAAATATCACCCAAGTCTCTCATATATGTACTTTCAACCCTCTCGCCACTAGATGTCACATGTGTTCTACTTTGTTCTGTTCAGCCTACATCTAAATTGAGCTTTTATCGTGCATAGCATCATTCACAAATAACAATCCATCTGACTTTATGGAAGGAAATAAGCCACCAGATGGGAAAACAAACAGATTAATACTGGTGAACCATAGGTGCCCTCATCACTTCTGATTTGGTCAGAAGGCAGTACAACCCCTCCCCCTTAAATCCAAATGTACACGGTAACAGTGTCAGAGATATTCAAGTTTTCCTTTATGTATTCACTGTTGTACTGCTCCAGTTTTGCTTTGGGTAATGAGAATGGTGATTCTAATTCATTTCAGTCCATGATCTTGATCTAATTAAAGACCTCATCCCTGCCACCTCATTTTCATAAGCTGTTCCCTTCAATTACATTTGACAAGTGAGCACAGACACATATTAACCTCCTGCATGAAAAGGTACTCTGCCTCTCTCATTTCTCTGCAATCTTAAAATATCAAACATCAAAGGTAATGCCACCTCTTTAAATGTTGGCAAAACATCTGTGGAAGACAGAGCATCCATCAAACCTACAGCGTGTCCCCATTTCCTCAGACACAGATGATAAGACAACATGTTTTGCAATGTGTTGTGGTCTGACAGTGGCCAAAGTCAGCTCTGACAGCTCATCCTTGTTTGTTAATGATTGTCCATTAAGCCACTTGTTTGTACTCTATGTAAAAAGCAAGAAAAGCCAGTGTGTCCGAAGAGATTTGAATTCTGGATGGATGTTTGTCTATCCAAATCATGTTTCAGCTCATATAAAATTGAGTGACTTCCATTCTGTTAGAACTAACATTAAATTTAGCACTGCAGACTAGCAACAATGTGAAAATACAGTGACAGTGACATACTTATAGATTTTAAATTTCAGATTTTCAAGTTTCACACTTTGGCATTGTGAAATTGTGTTTTTTTATCAGCGACCTTTTGGTGTGTTTGTGTGTGACTAAGTGTTAATAACAAAACAAATTACCGTGTTTACCCAAACTTGGAGTTTGACCTTTAGCATTTGACAGAGTTTAATAAGTATTTTTTGGATAATCATCAATTCAATTAAATGTTCTGAAATGCAAATAATGAAATACATAAACAAACAGGTGGTGTGGTGTTTAGCAGCGTCCCCTCACAGCAAGAGGGCAGATGGTTCGAATCCTGACTGGGGTCTTACTGTGTGGAGTTCGCATGTTCTCCCTGTGTATACGTGAGTTTTCTCTAGGTACTCCAACTTCCACCTACCGTCTAAAATCATACATGTAAAGTTAATTGGTGACTCTATGAGTGAGCCTATCAGTGAGTGTGGATGGTTGTTTGTCTTGTATGTGTCCCTGTGATGGACTGGTGACCTGTCCAGGGTGTACCCTGCCTCACGCCCAATGACAGCTGGGATAGGCTCCAGCCCCCCCAAGCCTGCAACCCTAAGTTGGATAAAGTGGGTATAGAAACAGGATGGATGGATAAATAAAACAGCTAAATTGAAAAAAAAAGTATGAGGAGGTCTGCTTTTCTGAATCTTATGATTTCCAAAATTAAATATTTGAAGGTTTTGACTTTTGAAAGAACATTTAATAAATCCAGTTCATACACTGGGATAACATGTAGAGGCATTTATACACAGTATGTTTTATGACCAATGAGCCATTTGAGAGAGCAATCATCCAATTCACTGATAATGAAAATGCTAACAATAACACCACGTCATCGTTTATCTATTTTCTATCAAGCTGAGTCTGGTTCTGTTGGAGGTTTCTCCCTCTTAAAAGGGAGTTAAAAATGACGTTGTTTTGTTTCTTTCCATCCCACCGTCACCAAGAACTTACTCAAAGGGAAATTGTTGTTTTTTAAAAAAGAGAATTTCATGGGATTACTTTATGTTGTGATCTGGCACTATACAGTGAAAGTAAAAGTGAGTTCAGCTGATTTGAACTTTGTACCAGGATGTATTGTCGGTCAAATAAAATAAAATACAAATCTGTTTGTAATGCGGTGATTTAAGTTGCATAAATGACACTGTCTGTGAGCTTAAATGAGCATATAAACACTATGCTCAAGTTAAATATCAGTTTGTGTTGGCTGTGTCTCCTTTGGCTCAACCATGCGAAGCTAGATAGCATTAGGGTCAAATGTCAGAAGGTTGCTTCACTCCCAGACCTCCAGTGGTCTAAAGAGGTCCATTTCTCAGCTCAAACATCCCCTCACCCCATACACATTATTTATGACTGGGAGTGGTGCATTTCCCTGCTCTCTTGTAGTTTTGGAGTGTGCAAGGGAGATCAATTTAAGAAGGAAACACAGATGGCTCTCAAGGCAACATGCAGTACACAACTACTCACTCAGAGGAAAAGTGAGCTCTTGGGCAATTAGTGTCATTATGGCTGCTCATGTGCTTGGTGGGCTGGCTAAACACTGTCTGTGGCGGCAAAGAGTTAGGCATGTGGGTAGCATTGATAATGATGATCAGTGCTGCACTGCAGCAGAGTTAAAACACACACTTAACAATTTTAACCAGGTGGTAGGCAGGACACAAGATGTTTCTTGATCAGATAAACAATAAAAAAAAAAAAATCTGGGAACTAGAATTATTAATCAATTATTCATTTTTTTTTATTAATGAAGAATTTTCTATCCGAAAGCTCAAATACTGTCATGTTCTGTTCAGTTAAAGGCTAAGAGTAATCTTTAACAATAATAATCCATTTTTTTTTATCTAGATGACACAGATGATATGAATTATGGACACACTTTGCTTGCTGTATGAAATATACTGAGCTGAACATTTATGTATCAGTGTGATTAGGCATCTCTGTCTGATTTTAATTATGTAAACTATCATTCTATGGCTGTCACAATTATACCACAAACTGTCACGTGCGCAAGACATGAGGCAGCAACTCTCATCAGGTACTTGCAGTCCAAAAAAATATCAACCAAAACAAAATAGCTTCAAAACAGTCTCCAGTGGAAGATGCCATAATGGCAATGTGTTCTATGTTCAGAAGTACTAAAATAATGATGTGATGCATTTCTTATGAAGGGACTCTACTTTTATCACTATGTAATATTCAAGCCATCGTTTAAACCAACATTTTTTACCAATAAGAGATTGAAGACATTAGAGGAAATTTGCAGGTCCTCTATTGACACATAAACATACACACACAAAAACACAGACATATAAATTACACCGACACACATGTGACAACAAGGTCAAGCTTGGTTGTAAACACAAAGCCAGAGGCAAACAATAGTCTCTCAAAGAAAATCCAGCTCATAGGCCTCCGTGGAAACCACCACTCAGTTTGTTGTCATTGTCTTAAAACTATTTAATACTGTTTATTCTACGTGCATACACGTGTGTGTCTGCATGCATGTACCTCTGTGGGAGTGTGACATATGCCATTTTCTCTGCTAAGCCACAAGTTATTGGGAAAACAAATGTCAGTTGAAGGGCGTTGTCCGTGGTGTCTGCACAGAGAGTTAGTGTTTCCTCCTTTTCGTGGAGCAACTCAAATTTGATTATGAGCACCAGTGAAGAAAGGCACTGAGAGAGAGTTTATTGGATAAAGATGACAATAGAGAGATGAGAGGGAGAAAAATAGAGTGAAAGAGAAATAGGAATTTAGTTGTTTTTGAGAGAGAAAAGGAGAGAGACACTCCACTAAGGCAAAAGAGAGACTGATCCCAAGGGGGATGAGACTCTGGATCAATGCCCGGTATGCCACTGCACTGTCATCTGTGAGCTGCCTTTGTACATGTATGAGGGCCAGAATATCCCCTGATCCTCTTCTGTTATCCCAACACAACTTGTGCCTTGTGCTATCTTCTGCCTATCAGTGATTTTCCCAATTACTTTGACCATCCGCTTCCTCCAACCTTCTCTTTCCTCTACTCCATTCTCACTCTCTTTTTCCATACCTCCTATTCCTCCGTACCTGTTTTTCTTTTTTTTGTCCCGACTTCCTTTTCTCTGTCCTAGCCAAAGCACAGCTAGAGGCTGAGCCTCTGCCACATCCATGAAAACAGACCACAATGTTTTGATTTTTCTCCTCCCTACTGCCGCAGACCCCCCTCCAGGAGAGGTCTGTCTGCCTGGGAGGAGAGTAGGAAATGAGGAGGACTGATTAATTTAGAAAGCACTCTCTCCTCTTTTTTTCTGCTAAGCCCCCCTTCAGGGGGACATGCCTGCTCAATAGATAGATGGAGAGGAAGATCATGGGAACTCATTCATCAAGCCATATATTCCATTATAAATAATGTGTGTAATGTGCAAACAAGTCAGGGTACTTCGGGTTGTGGCCTTTGACCGGTGCTGCTATTATTTGTTCTATTAAGAGCTTTTTGATGCCAGAATAGTGACAAGATCAATATGTCAAAGCCAGTCCAAACACTGATGGATTTTATTGCTTTATTTATGATGTGAATACAGCTCTGTATTCTACTTAAATTTAAGTGTAATCCATATTTCATATTAAACAGGCAGCCAAGTAAATGTGGTTTTCATAATACCATACAATCAGAGTAAAAGCCCTTGTTTAGTAGATGATCCCTTCAGTAGTTTCTTTTTTTTCTTTTAAATTAAAATACAAATAGCTTATATTTCCTTTGAATTAGTATCAGATCTAAGTTTACTCCATTCAGATCATCCTGGACACAAAGAAATCAGTCTGAAAGAAAATCATACCAAAGTTATGGATGAGATGGTCCCTGATGCCTTTCTGGCCACGTGTATTAGCACTTCTAGACCACATGTCATTCTCAAGTCAGATGCTAGGCTGGGCTGAACAAGCAGTCCTTTTATCACTAACTCGGTTATTCAGTTATTTCAAACTCTTCATGCACTCAAGACTGTTCAGCTTGCTTACACCACTTAGCTGTGACAGAAAGAAGAGGTGTGACTGGCTGCTGATATCTCAGATGCTGCGAAGTTCAAAACAGCTTGTGACCATGCAGCTTGACACCATTTAGATGAATACCTCTCTCATATTGCTTAAGTCTGAGCACATTTCCTGAGACTGTCATAGAATGCTCTCCTTTCTGCAAAACAATTCATTTACGTGACCAAAACGTCTTGGATTAAAAGTTTATGTTGTGTTTTCAACAGGAGGCTTTTATTATTAGATATTTTTTATTTTGCTTGAAAAGCAACACACACATCTGCAGGACCAAAAGAAGTGTATTTAATCCAGAATTTACTAATGCTGATAGCATACTGTGAAATACTGATTAGAGCTGCTTCAGGTTTTTACAAATGTGAGTGTATCATGTTTCCACCAGCTTTCATTTGCATTTCTTTAATGTCTAAACTATTTGAAAATATTCCGAATGATCCAATGTTCCCAATTACAGACGTTTTATTTTGCCAACAATAACCCAGTATCAGTCAAATGGCTGTCTCTATCCCCGTCCCATACCTCATGTGGGCTTGCTAGTGCCTACAAAGAAGCTACAGTGTAACACAAAGAAGTGTTCTATTTTGGTGTCCTTATCAATGGAGGATCTGTCTCTGTCAGTATCTCAGCCCCCTGCTTAGTCTGTGAGAAGTCCTCATGAAGGAGTGATAGGACAATGGAGGACTTGATTGGAGGACATATTACTTTGGATCACATGTATTGAAGAATGTAGGAACATGACCCGGCCAGAACCAATGTGGCCAGGCCCTAGATTGTGATTTGTTTGGTAACGAGCTTGGATGTGACGCCAGCTTGCTACAGAGACCCAAGGGTTCATAAACCCTCCACAATGAGACCACGCTTCAAAGTGAAGTAGAAGAAGACTGAATGTGTGAGAAAAAAATAACTTTTAATCACTGGCATTTCCCTTTCCTTGTCTTTGCACTTTACCATATGTTGAATTTTACAAGATACAATACCTGTTCAGAAAATGTATCCTCTTCAATCCAGTGCATTTAAGGTTAGACTCCAGCCTCCCGTGACTTCTCACTGTGTAAACAGGATCTTAACTGCATACACTGCCTACTTATCTCTTGGTCAATGTTTATCAAGAAATCCTCAGTTCCCATGCTGAGGCAGGGGTTAAATCTGCAGAGAAATAATCCATTTAAGATTGTTGACTCTAAAGCGTTGTAGTAGCTCAGCAGGTGCTGGTGAGTTTGAATCTGACTCAAGACATTCAGAGTTTATCCCTCTCTCTCTGCTGTTCTGCTCTTTTTCTCATTGTAGACCATCTAGTGAAGCATAGCTGCCATAAAAATAATCATTAAGGAACGATTATCTCCCTTTCACCTCTCTTTCAATCTCCTTCCATCTCTCATTGAGTTTAGAACGCGCCAGTGCAGTCGCCCCACTGAGAATAACACTCACATTGGGTAATTTAGTCTTACATAAGGGAGAATATTGCACACAACAAGACATGTAAAAACAACATCAGGCAAGGCCAGAGGGAGAGAATGCAATCCTCAGCTATTTGTAATGGAGAACAGGGGAGGGGCAGCGGGTGGAAGATGGATGTGATTTCACATTAATTGTGTGGGTTCACACAAGCGTGCATGTGTGTATAAATGTGTATGTGTGTGTCCACATGGGGTGGGAGGTGTTAGAGGAATTTCGGAGCGCTATGCCGATTTTACTAGCACAGCAGGGTATGTGTGTGTGCGCACACAAGTAAGTCAGCATGGATGCATGTGAGAGTATGAGTCTGTGTGTTTTGGGGAACATGTGATTTTGTGTGTGTGTAGATCTCCACACTTGGCTGGGGGTAGTGAGTGGAATCTTCAGAGTGTGATGTTGAATTTGTAGAGTCTGACCAAGAGCCAGAATTAGGCTGGTGAGTTCTTCTACGAGTCAGCTGCTGTACAACAATGTTTTTGTTTCTATGAAAAAAAAACAAGTCAGGCAGGTCAGCCAGTTTACGATTACAGCTTAAAAAAAAAAAAACTAATTTAATTCCAATTTAAGTTCAAACACTGAATCAAAATCAGAGTCATATCCAAACTATAACGGTTCTACCCTCATTTGGCTCATTTAATGTCAACATAAATTGGTGTCATGAAGGATAAATCCACAGACAAAAAAAATTGTTAATCGACATAGATGGACATGCATCAACTTGTCAGGATTCAGACATTCTGCACAGTATTCCTATATGCAAATGCAGTAGCAAAATTTCTGACCTAATTATCTATGACAAGTGTGTGTGCGTGCTGATATTAGACCTTGCTTTACACTCTATATTTGGACACTATGTCCAAAAATATGTAGTGTAATATGTATTGATATTGACACAAAATAACAATCAAGGAGCTTCATAAGCCATTATTGACAAACAGCAGTTTTGTGTGTCTGCACATGAAACTGCTGTGGACACGGTGCTCATGAGTGAAAAGTCCGGACCTAATTCTCGACACATTCTCCAGTAATTCCTCAGCATTCAGGTGTAGAAATGGCTATGCTGTCAGGTGAGCTGATCTTCTACACCAGAAAGCATTAACCTATTTTTTAAGAGCACAGAACATTTTGAAATACCCACCGGTCAAAGCCAGCTAAGTATTGAGCAAGCCATCGGCTTTGATGATGGTGAACTGAAAAAAAAAGAAATAATGCCCTAAAGAAAAACAATGTACTTCTGGATAAGTGTACTATTACTCAAAACTGTTAGTCTGTGAAAAGGTATAACCCATTTCCATGGTACAACATATTGTATCATACCAATATTGGTCCACAGACATTGCAGTTAAACAAGAAAGGCTAAAAAAAAAAGTACCATCACTGCATTTCCACTCTCATTTCCCTCTGACAGCAGAGACACAGTTTATGTTACGTTGTATTCAACATCTACCCACATTCTTGCTACATGCTGACGTTCAACTGCCGTTTGTTGCTGGATGATGAAGTTCACCTGCAGCATCTTGTTACATAACAGCACCCTTTTGCACACTGTGGACTTGCTCACTTATAAGGAGGAGAGGGTAGGAGAATAGCATTAGGCTGCTGCCTTTCATGCAAGACTTTAGGATCTCAACCCATCCAGCACACTGTTTTCAGTAGTCATTTTACTTTTCTACTTTGCTCTCTCTTGTCAATGGTTACAGTAAAAATAATTAAAAATACATGGTGATAGAATTAATATACATGCTGACATTTAGATGTTTATGTACATGGTTGGTTCTCACATGCCTTAATATTTATGGATTGCTGTCATGGTAATGTCACATGAAAGCTCTTGTACACAAAACAGCACCATACACAGATACTGATAAGTTTCTATTTTAAAACTTGAATTGTGACAAGACTACATTGTAGACATGTGGAAAAAATGTACCAATTACACATTTTCTTCTGAGACTGACCTCAGACTGATCAAACAATTTTGAGGTAAACACTATCTGCCCAGTATCAAAACAATGAAAAGAAGATTAATAGAGGTGCAATCAAAACACAGGTAAGATTCTATGTTGTTTCTTTCAATATTTTATGTGCATAAAGCAGAAACATCTTTGGGCTAAATAAGGGAAGTTTATTTGTTGCTGACTAGTTTATGCAACTTTACTGATCCTTACACACTATATTTATATTAGAATGATATATGGGGGTGAGAGGCATCACCTAACCTAATCAATACCTTCTGGAAAGAAACAAACTGCATTCGTAGCCATACAAATGACCCAGTTGCAAATGGACGGGGTGCATCAAAAGCGGTTAATCTGAGGCAGGACAGTTCATAAAGGACCCCCAAAACCGAGCAATTTTATTCAACTTCTGGCAAATTACCTGCTCTACTCAACATGGAAGCTCATGTCGGGCATCATAGTGGATAAGTAGGCACATGGCTCAATACACGTACAAGGCCAAAAAGCCAAAAAGGTTATCGGGAGTAACACCAAAAAAGGAGCCAAGCACCAGCTAACGGTCAACAGTAAATCAAGACAGTGGATCGACAAAGGAAATTTGTGCACAGCCTGGACTGACTACAAGAAAGCCCACGACTTGATGCCACACACATGAATACTAGAATGTTTCATATCATCCACAGATCAACAGGAAGCTAAGAGTCCTCAACAAGAACTCAATTAAACTTTGGAAAACAACTCTAAAGGCCAAGTCACATCCACTTGAACAAGTAATCATGTTACCATCAAGTGTGGTATATACTAAAGAGATGTTCTGGCTGATGTACAACTACTTCAGTTTTTTTTTTAAACAGGAAGATAAAGAGAAGCCAGATGAAGAAACTAGAATACAATTCTTACTTATTGTCTCATTCAGAAAAATGGTCCAACGTTGCATATCTGGGGTTGGCAAACACATCAGCTTTGAAGAATTCTTGTTGATGTTGGTGGTTCGTCTCATATAGATTTTTAACTTCAGGTTCACCCATACCATTTCTCTTGTATAAAGGTTCTCCTTGATAGAACACCCTAAGTACTTTTGGATGTTATATTGATACACTATCCACTTTACACTAAGAATGAGTTAATATACAAATGTCCCAACATATTCTTTTAGATTTCACTGTTATTCGTATTTACCATAAATTCCGGACAATAGAGCGCACCTGAATATAAGCCGCACCCTCTAATTTTAAAAAGAAAATCCATTTTGTACTTGTATAGACCATACCGGATTATAAACCACGGAGATCCAGATTGTAATATGAGATATTTACACAGAAAGATGTTAGAGGATGTTTAAACTTCTACTAAAATGTGTATGGTAACATTAACAAATACATACTGCAAATGCTTTTTTTCCCCGAACAGTGCCTGTAACATGGTTTAAACTTAAATACCTATCGGTAACGCAAATACGTGGCGTAAATGCTTTTTTGTCGAACAGTGCCTGTAACAGGGCTGGTATAAAAAAAAATACAGTAGCCTACCAGGAAAAGTCCTGGATCGTCTTCTTCATCTTCGTCCTGCGCACTAAAACCATCAAAGTCATCTTCTTCAGTGTCCGAATTGAACAGCCTCAGAACTAGACCACCGTGAACTATTCGTTAATTTTATTGGTCTAATGTTATGAGGCAAAATGTTTTTGGCGGCATGAAAAAAAAAGAAAAAATCATATATTAGCCGCACTGTATTATAAGCCGCGGTACTCAAAACCTGGGAAAAAAAGTAGCGGTGTATAGTCCGGAATTTACAGTAATTCTTCCAATGAAAATAATGATCATAACCCAGGCCATGACAGTACCACCACTTTTCACAGACCATTGGAAGTTCTCATCTGTGTGCAATTCTTTCTTTAGGCTAATTCAAGCTTCTCCTTTGATCCAAAAAAAATATTTCTTCCAATGTTTTCCAATAGTCTTCTGGCTTGATCATGCAATTCTTGGAAAACTAAATATGAGGTGCAGTGTTCTCTTTCGAGAGCAGTGGCTTTCTCCATGAAGACATGCCATGCATACCATTGTTGATCAGATGGTAGACATATGAACATTAAGGCTGCGGCTACACGAAAACGTTTTTCACTGTAAACAATACTTTTTCTTATCGTTTCGCTGTCGCGGCCACACGGAGCCGGCGTTCCCACTACCCCAAAACGATAGTTTTTGAGAACGGGTTCCAGAGTGGGAAAGTTTGAAAACGAGGTCATTTCGTGTCCATTATTACAGCGAAAACGTTTTTGCGTCAGTCAAACGTTGACGCTGTGAGACTTCTCTATTGTCTCACAGCGTGGCGTGACACAGTGGCGCGTGTACTGCATCGTTTCATCGCTTTCATCCGTTTTCGTCTGGACCTGAGTCTTTACAGCAGCGTTGCCGTGTGGTTGCAAGAATTTTCGTACCCGTTTTAAAAAAAAACCTCGTTTCGTTTCCGTGTAGCCGTAGCCTTAGATTAGCTGATGTGACCGAGGCCTTTAGTTACTTACAAGTCACCCTTGGTTCCTTTTATACCCCTTTTTTTTTTTTTCTATACATTTTTTGGGGCTTTTTATGCCTTTAATGATAGGACAGTTGGAGAGAGACAGGAAGCAGGAGGCAGAGAGAGGGGGGAGACATGCAGCAAGGGGCCGTCCGGTGCGGGACTCGAACCAGGGCCAGCTGCAGCGAGGACTGTAGCCTCTGTACATGGGGTGGCTGCTTAACCCACTACGCCACTGACCGCCCCTTACCCCATTTTTTTAACCTAATTATGACATGCCTTTTCCTAACCCTCTCATCATAGGTCTTTTTATGAGGGTGTGTTCACACTTGAGAGGTTTAGTTTGATTTAAACAAACCCTGGTGAACATGCAAAGACATGTGGAGGCAATAATAGTCTATCACATATCCACCCACATTGGAACAAGAGCATTTTGGTTTGAAAGAGATGATATGGCCCTTTGTCTGTTAGGTAGGTGGGACTTGCCATGTGACTTGTTACTCAGTTATGTGTAATTCATACATTTTTTGTTCTTGCATTAACCTACAATCATTCCTGGAAGTCAAATTTATAAAAATGTTGGCATTTTAGAAAATTGAGATCAACCCATTCAGTTTTGGCAAACATTTACATCTATAGATGTTTGTCTACATCAATAGATGACCTTTACATTGATTCCCTTGAAAATGACATTTTTCACCTTCAAGTTCAAATTTCAAGCAGCATTCTTGTTATCTTCGATCACATTCATTTATTTGTGTATAAAATAAAATGCCAGGAGCTCTGGTACAACCTGTCAGCAGCCCCTTTAAATTTGCTGCCCCATGAGATGATGCTAACGCATTTTCAGTGATGCTCCACTAGAAATTAAAAATCCAATTAAAATAGATGGTTTCCTCATTTTGATCCTCATGCTGACTATCTTCTCTGATTAATCTTTCTCTCAACTGCCCTTGTTTTAACCAGTGTTTTCTTCTTTGAATCGGTGGATAAAAATGCTATGTCTACAATACTGACCTGAATTCCTTCTTTTTTCTTTTACATCCTCTGCTTCACTATCCTTCTATCACTGCCACCTCACCATTTAATTTTCCTCCCTCTCTGTCCATCCCTCTAGCTAATCTTGTCCTCTAGATGAAGCCAACACATACTGTAAGATGGCTTTGTTGCCTTTTTCAAACTGCTGTGTCTAATCACCATATTCACAGCTCCTCACCTGTTTAACAGGATCTCACTTTGTGAAAACACTTGTGTGCTGAATGGGTGTTTCCAAGGTTACCGCAGCAGCATTAAATAACTGTGACAGCTGGGGCTGGGGAATCTAGTCAAGCAAAATGATATTGCCTCAGATATAGAGTACGAGTAAACAACAACATTTATTCCCCATGCTCTTAAAACAAACAAATTTGTGTTATGATTTCAAAACAGTCACAGTCAGTAGCCCCGATTCCAGTATTAATTTATGTAATGAGATAAAAACAAAATGGTACCATGGAAAGGTTTCTGCAATGCCAGCCTATGCCAGCTCTTTAGGAAGATGCCCAAACCATAGTCACAGCTAGCAGTGCTACAATTCTGTGATTATATTACACCAGTACACTGAGAGGTTAGACGTAGTGGAGAATGTCTGGATTGTAATCTCAACAGTAGTCTGTCTGTGGCCATCTGTGCCGCAGTGTTACTGTGTGTGTATAGTGGTCTGTGTGACGTCTGTTCTGTGCCCATGTGGCTGGTGCTGCATTCATCTTTCAGTCACCCAAAAGCAGATGTCACCAGGACGATGGGGAGCGGCAGATTGCCGTGGCGACCGAGTGGTGGCAGGTTGAAGGTGTCTCCGCCCCGCAGTGCCCAGCAGATGGAAGCTGAGGTCATTATCTGCTGTTCTGTTCATCTCCTTACCCCATGCCTTCTCTCACAGTCTCTTACTGCGCCAGTGTACTGTAAAGAAGCATTGGATCAGTTTCTGTGTGATTGTCTTTAAATGTAAACATATAATTAAATGCTTTACGTCACACATTAGACTTCCCAAACTGTTTTGTCCTGCTGATGATTTAAACTCATTTTCAAGGCCTTCTCTGTGGATTGTGATAAATGCCTTCTTGCAGTGTTTCAGGAATAAAGCCATGGATATGTGATGAAAAAAAATCGATAGAGGCACAACAATAAGTCTTAGTGTTGCTGGCCCTCATTTTTTTAGGGACTTTCAATTTCATTATGAAGAGCAAAAGTAAAGTAAACAAAGCAAAGAAAAACAAAAAACAAGCAGGACAGATAAACCAAGTCAACAACTACAGGCAGAAAGTAGGGCAACCTGGAAAGGAGCTCTTTACCACAGCAGGCAGTAATTTCTAGTTTGTTATGCAGCTAGAAGCTTGCTATAAGAAGCTATGCATGGCATGGGTAAATCCAGGTTTATAGGCTTTGTGTTATGTCCTTTTTGTATGCCATACTTCAGAAAGCAGTCTGTAATACTGGGTTTCCCTGACCACTGCAGCATGCAATGGCTGTTTCTCAAGCCAGGAGTGTCAGCAATTATGTCTCAAACTGCCACAGGCTACAGTATATTGAGCAAATATCACTTCCTGTGTGCCCAGTGCTCCTGCTGCTCAGCAGCTCTCTGTTGCCTTTTTCTCTTTCAAATATGAGACAGACATGCTCCAGATGTGTAATGCTGCGCATTATTAGGGCCACAGAGTATTTTGTTTGAGTAAGTGGAATGATATTTGCAGCTATTGGCGCCTGTCCAAATGAGCCAAGTTACTCTTGTTTGTTTGCCCAAATGTTTAAAGCAGCTTAGCAGCATTTGAATGATTTAACTGCATATGGGCAGCCTCTCTTGCAAGTCAGGGAGTTAAACGTGTTGGTCGTTTTACAGCCTGTACACACATGTGGCAAACAGACCCGCAGAATACCAACTAGCTGGGGCGTTGCTGTCTTGCTACAAACTTCACTTTATAGAGCTACTGAAATGATCAAAGAATAATCTGGAATGTATGGGTTTTCTGTGTAACTCATTTGATTTATTTATTTGTTTTTATTTCCAATACTTAACCCTGCCTTTCTGGTTTTATTAACATACTTTCAGAAAAACAATCTGCCCTTTTTACTGTAATCTATTGTAAAAATACAAACATTGGCTTCTCTATCCTACATATAAAACTTTAATAATATGACAATGCTGTATAACTTGATCAATAAAATGACTATAATGCTATAACACAGTATATACAGCAAATTTATTTTAATAACAATATGTCATTAATTTGACAACAAACAACTGCAGCCCTTTTCTTTTGTTCACTTTGTGTTTTAGATTTCAAGAACTGATCATGGGAATCGAGCAACCTTGAAATCACAATAACCAGTTGTTGCATTTTTATATACTAGTTTTTTATTAATGCTTATTGCATTTGCATTTAACAGAATAGATATTAAGATCAACAAGAAAGTTTTCATTTCAAATTTTAGCGAACGTAACTGCCACTGTTCTAAGTAATTACCCATGCATGTACCATAAACAGAGCTGTATATTTTGTATCTGTGTAAAAGTACTCAGTGAGGCTCTTAAAATACTTTTCTTTGTTCTTGGGTTTGTTAAACAAAGGGAATTAGGACATCAGACAACAGTTTTTCTTTGTTTGTTTTTAGGAATTCATTGAGTTTATTTATTCTTTAACTCAAAGCACATTTACCCTAGCAATAAAAAAGAAAGCTGTTCTTTATTGTCATCAATTAAAATCATTGTTTAAAAAAAAAGTTCAGACAACAAACAAAAGATAAACAAAAATTAAAGATAGAAATCACTAACTCAGTGTTAGGAGATTTATGTCTACTAATCTACTGTCTAAATCTACTATTTACTATTTAGGAGCTCTCAGTACTCCATATCATCTGATTATATATCACATCTAAATGTTTATTCACAACATGAATTACATTGGTACACTCATTATACTTTAAAAAATGTTATAGATAATAAGTATGTGGTTAGCACTTTAAGTGCAGAGCTTTAAATTCACTAACATTTACGAACAAGATCTGAATTCCTCTTCCTACAGTTTGTGGTCGTAAATATGACTTGAATTAAGAACTAAATCACAATATAATATTTTCCATAAGCTGTAAACACTAATATACCCTCATTGATGGCCAAATATTTTAGCATATTATTGCATACCATATCATGCATCAGATATATGGGCACAATTAGTTTTGTCTGTATTATTGTTATATACAAATGTAATTAGATGAAAATTAATTTTGAGCAAAAACAGGATCCAGTTTGGCTTAGATATTAGATGTGGCATCTGTTGCATTTCTTTTTTTTCTGTTTGGGATGTTAATTTAATCTGTATCTGCAGATAAATAAAAAACTGTACTCACGTTTCTCTTTTGTATCACCTAATGTGTCAGTCAGTGTCCCAGTGGCCTTTATGTTTACATGCTTCTTGTGGCTGCCCACATAGTGACTTCCCCTAGCATCCATAAATAATTCTATTAGGGTGGAGACTGCTTGGTGGCCAGACAGAAGCTCTGCCATTAACATAATTCCAGACCATGAGGCACACTTCAGTCTATGAGGCTGCCCGCCCCCCTCAGGCCTCACCAACGGTACAACTCAGGGAACCATTTTCGGCCCCTATAGCATTTTAGTGAGTAATCGAGATTCTTTGGAGCTCTCAGTACTACATTTACATGTCAAAACCTCCCCAGACTCTGGATGTAAAGGACCCAATTTAGAATGACAAAGCTTGGCCAGAGACAGCTGATCCACAAAGGAGACCTGGTTAAGTTCTTCCTCCCAGTCACCAGCTGCTCCACTGACCCATAGTACCTCTATTCAGCTAATAGACAGGGGAATGCTGCCACGCGCACTCGCATGTGGCTATTGAGAAACCAAGAATGTTGCAATATATTCATAAGTCCCTAAATGTAACATCCCAGTATGTATTAGGAATAACCTGTGTTTTAAGTAGATTCTATTTGCAGCTTGATTCTTATTCTTCCACACCAAAAATCTTGTTTGAAAATGCTTGTCTTTCTTCTTGGATCAGTAAGTGTTTTATTGCAAAAACAGGTTTGTGTCTTTGGGGTGTCGTTGAGATTATTGCTTACAGATTATTTCCAGTACATACCTTTTCTTTAAAACATAGTTTTTAATTCTGTTCGTTTGTTTCTGTGGCAAACAAAGCACAGAACATCAGGTGAACTGAGCTTTCATTGATTTTTAGCATCACTGTGTGTGTGTGCAGCATCTGCCACATGAAACAGCCCTCCATTTGTGTGTGCATCTGGCACAAATTGTGAACTAGAATGACAGGATACTGGCTGTAACTTGTAGGTCACACCCTGCATGTTTTGCTTGGAATTGTGCTCATCATCCAAAGGGAAACACGTTGCTCTTTACACCATAGTCCCACCTCCCACCTCATGCACCTGACCTTCAGGAACCACAGGAGAAAACACAACCTGAGTATGTATGACAGTTATGATGGGAGGAGACACCTACAGAATCAGGCCCAGATTGCAAGGTATCCCCAGTTCTTGTTGCTGCAAGGAAGAGATTACATAAGTAGATTTAAAGTAGCAAAAAAGGGGACATGTTTCATTAGTGTCACTTGTGCCAGATCTATATTTGGAGCATGAGCCCACAGAAACAGACAGGGATGAAAATAGCTCTTAATAGCCCAGTTTGGAAGCTTTATTCCATTCCCTTTTAATGGCACAAGTATCGTGACAGACAGGGCACACTCTGCAGAGAACAGCTCAGTTCACCCAATCACAGTGCTCCCTGGGGCAAGGTGGTAAGCAGGAGAGTGTGGGAAAATGAAGAGCTGGAATGATGAAGGTGGACAAAATGTGACAGCAAGAATGAACTCAGAGCTGTATGTAGTGTTCGCAAAAGCCTTTAGAAAATACAACAAAAGCAGTGAGCATCCTACAGTCAACTGCTTTAAGCTATCCATGTACCAAACACAAGAGAATGCTGCTGCTGCTGCATATGGAGGACATTTATGACAATAAGCGTAATTTGTCCGCTTAATCAGATTTTAAAGGGCACTCACTGAAGGACTTGGAAATTTAAAGTTTCAACCCTTGAGTGTTATTGGGGGCTATTAGCAGACCTTTTCTTTTTTTTTACTTTTTACTTTAGATTTTTTTACTTTGAGAAAGTTTGACCACTTCATCCCTGATTGGTCAGAGCCATCACCTATTGGGAAGAAGTTTGACCCTTGCTGATTGGCTGGAGAAAGTCACATGACTTTAGTCTATTCCCATGGCATGTAGGGTTTCCATTATTAAAGCGTGCACAAGTGATATAGTATAGTAACTTGGACTTTAAAGGGTTAAGTTCAGCCCCTTGTGCAGCAGATTTTTATTTTATTTTTTTTAAGTCCTATACAATACTAGTTCTGCTTTTGTATTTTTTTTCTCTTAGAATATTGGCTTCAAGAAAGCTCATGCAAAGGCTTAAGCACAACAGCAAAGTTAATCACATTTTTTCTAAGAGTTCAGAAGTGGCTTCAGGACAACATGATAGACAATGACAGTCAATACTACTGCAGATGTGTGTATTTAGATATATGTGTGTGTGGGGGGCGGAGGCGTTGGTGGTAGAAACCCTATCTCCTCATATTGGGTGCCTATTGCCCCAGAGAAAAAGCATGAAAGAAGAGGGCCAGCTGTCCTTAACAATGGACCTGCCCCTCACCAGCCAGAACTCAAAAGACCTCATTCAGTTTCCAGGCTCTCCTAAGGCCTCTTTCAGGGACATGTAACATGCACAACGGACATGTCTGTCCGTGTTTTGGACAAGTTTATGTGTTTATCTCGTGCATGTACATTATATGAGCCAATTTGTTTCTGCTAGTGGCAGTTTCATTATTCACAGAAGCAGAACAACTGGAACACTAATCTTGCAGAGACAGAATTTTTTATTTTTTTAATCAAGGGTTAGTGTTTGATATCCAAAAAACTGATTTGCTGACATTCAGTTTAATTCTGCAACTTGCTTGATTAATTACAATAGCTCCAGCCAAGTTTCAGATCATTGTATTGTTCCCACTTTGTCGCATGCTCTGTTGTGATTGGGAGCTTTTAAATCAAAGCGGGCTCACACAAACCAAGTGATCTGCAGCAAGGGGTCACACCTTGCTTGTTTTTTACCGCTCTTAGCTCCCAACTCATCTGACCAATCTTTATCAAGCACTTCCAGCTTTTATTTAGACAAATCTCTCTGTCATCATTAACAATACACTATAATACAAGTAACTCCTGATGGTTCGATCTATTTTGGTCACCTGGTTTTACGAATAGTACTCTCAGTTTTTCCCTGTGCCTTCTTTCTTGAGTCTGTCATGATATTTCAGGCAATAAACACTAAAGAGGCATGGTTGTGCTTGCAAACATTTAAAAAAATTCTTCTTAGTTTCCTAAGCAGACAGTAGTTTCTTCCCCTGTCATGTTTGTTGTATGTTTGTTATTTTCCTTCTCTGGGTTTACTGGGTTGTGTCCCTTGTGTTTCCATTTGCTGTAGCTCTTCACTCACCAGCTGCTCCCCTGCTGAGTGCTTTAGAACATAAAACAACTCAGACTTTTGGTCGGTGACTTGGATGTCTCTGTGAGCCTCTCAATTCACATCTTTGAAGCGTTCACACATAGTGATTGGTGACTGCCAATCAATCTCGGATTCGCCTCAGATCTGGGTCGGCAACATGAAAATCAGGCTAAAATCTTATAGTGTGAACTTTACTTTTTTTAGATTTTAAAAGTCGTACCAGGGATGGAGCTTCAAATCAGCTTAAGACAGACTCCTGCGTTGCATTGCTTATCTGCATATAGCAATTCAACAGTGTGGATCTTGTTGAAAAAAATTAAACTAACACTTTTTCTCACATACCCACTTTTTCTCAACCTGCCTTTTCGATATTGACGCAGTACATGATTTAGGTCATCTAACATTTCCTGGAATGTGTTCCTGAGACTGTTCCTGGAACCGCAGCTGAAGGTCATAGCATTTAGAAATGACATTTTGAGAGCTGTTCCTGTTAAACTCAGGTCGGTTCTCAGTTACAAGTGCACAAATACAAATGCTTTCCAACAACATCTAATGTCTTTGTAGATGCACAAACAGCTGAGTTGACATATTGTCTGAATTGACTGATTTTCAGTCACAGTTTTGACACATGTAACAATTTGGCAAAAGAAACAGAAAGAATGTGAATGATGTGAATGACTGCAGCTATATTGGGAATTTGGCTGTTTCAATACACACTTGTTTTTTTTATTTTTTCAATACTTTATTGCAAGTTTCACAAGGTCATAGAAACATTTCTTTTGATTGCAGTTCCATCTTGCAAACACATTTTTTTTTTCTTTTTTTGTCCATAAAGAATGGTAACAAGTGAAGTAAACTGATAAGTGCCGGGGAAAAAATAAAAGGAGAAATACAATCCAACGGCTTACATATATTGTTCATACCGCAAGGACACTTGTTGCACTTGTTGAGCAAATACATGCAGGAGTGATTTGAACCCCAGTTGCAATATCTGGGTGTGTAAGTCAAATTTTTTGAGAAGCGGATAAACATGTTTGCATCCACTTTAAAACTCCGGTTTTGGTTGGAATAACACAGCCATTAGTTAGCCATTGTTTTTTCTAATGTCACGTAAATGTGTTTAATCTATGACAATCAGAAGCACAATGGATGTATCAGTGATGTGGCAAAAAACCTTTTTTGCATAAACTGGATTGGAGTGGATTTGACTGGTCTTCATTGTCGGGGCAAATTAGTTTGCAAGCAGCAGTCAACACAGCAAATACATATCACAGAATAAATTGATTAAAAAATAAACAAATACACATAATAACCATACACATAGATATCATTGTAACACAAGTTTAAAATATCCTTTAGCCTCTTTTCATGCATTTTTTTATCTTAAAAGAAATACTGTGGCTTGTTTAAGGCCCTCTCAGCAAAATCATGTTTAGATACCATCTGCATTATCTTAAGTGCTGTCTCCACTGCAGCTTTACGCATCCCTTAAGACTTCAGCCTTTTTATTAAATGGGGGAAGGGAAGAGTAACTTGAATAATACAAAACAAATTCATGATACTTCTTTCTTTAAAGTGGCACATGCACCTGTTTGTTAGTCACAAAAGCGTCATGATCTTTAATCCTAAATAATGTCTTACACTGAATAAAAGTCAGTTCATTGACAAGTAGTGACAAATTAACTGACACTGTTTTGTAGATATGCGTGAACCCTAATCCAAGCATGTTGTCATTTCAAACTATTGTTAGTTGTCTGCTCTGCATGTTCATGAGATCTGTGTTTCACCCCCTGTGAATGTCACGTTACGCTTTGCACTTGCTGTTGATTTTAATAAATAGTGTATGCATGAGTGCAGAGTTTGAGAAAAATACATTTGGGAGATGAACGTGTGGGTGTGACAAAGAGAAGACAACACTGCGTGTGATGGTCTTTTGTGTCGGTAATGGTCCCCCGAGTATTCCAGGTCTTTATTTCATGAAGCACAAACACAACTAGCACTCCGCGGGGGGAAAAGCACCAGTCATTCAGTTTCAGAGTTTAAACCAAAGCCCCCCTCCCCCATCACAGATGATCCTGAAACACACAAACACGGACATGAGCATGCATGCAAGCTGCGCATATGCTGAGAGGCATATAGGAGAATGCTTCCACACACAGACACCCTGAGGGCTGGCTCCTTTTTTCCTTTACACACTCGGCTGTCCTTAGTGCCCTCCCTGTGTTTGTTCACAGCAACCCCAATGCTGATACCATCTCATTCTATCTCAATTACATCAGCCAACTCCCTATCCTCCTCAGCAAGAAGTATTTTTCATCTTCTATTATGCTTGTACTTGAATGCTCTGCTGTTTCTTTCAGCTTGCACTTGAGGATACATAAATTATAATATTTCCCGGAAAAATTAACACCATACCTGACATTTGCTCTAAGGTATGGCAATGAAACATTTGCTTTCATTGAAGAGGCTGACGGTTTGCAACTCAAACAATAACATTAAAGAATTATGTGGATTCAACACAGAAGACAGGATAATAACAAGCTCTGTGGTAAATGATTAAGTAATTGCATTTAGTTGCATCATCCCTCTGGGTTATTTCAAATAATAGGCACGCTGATCACACTTGATAATCTCAAAGATTTGCAAAGCATAGCATAATGTTATCTGACAAACAGCAAACAGAAAAACAAAATGCAACAATGCTTGTTCAATATGATTTATCACTTGTGCCCTCATGTTCATGGTTATGTGCTGATCCTGTAATTACAAGTTTCCAATCTCACAGTTTCAGGATTAATTTAGTGATGCTGCAAAAAGCCCAAGTATGCCTGATTTACTGAGGTATATCATTCTTTGTGACAGGAAGAGCAACAAAGCCAGGGATTCTGGACTTAGTGTGTCTTAGATCATTTTTAAAGATTTTAGTTTTACGACTCCAGAGGTCTTTCCCCAAGACCACCTTTGCAGAACACATTTACATTTAACAGGTGTCTTACTGTTGCAAACAATGTTTTTACACCAAACTGCTGACCTGTCTGTGTTGTATTTCATCACAATTCCTCTGTGAAGTGTCAGACAAATAGCTTGACGATCCAGATTGATTGCGTCTCTGCTTCCTTTTATCGTGATTTCTTTGCTACTCTACTTGCTCTCTGGTCAAGTACACCTATTGTATTCTTGTATTATTTCTGAATAGCACTTTAGTTAATCAGGTACCTTTTGAAGCTAACCTCTGAGGGATTTTCAGCAAATGTAGGCTATTTTACTGAAGTTAACTGTAATGATTAAAGTTGGAGTGGACTGTGCTCTTAAGGATTTTATTATGTATAAACCGTACCATTGATGTACAAATATTTGTCAATTTATGCTGAAAGGGGTATTTTCAAAATTGTCTTTGATTGCACAGAATACATACAGCACTTGCATTCATTTTTACAAAGACAGAGACACATTACTTTGCTTCTCAGACTGTTTATGTGTCTCTTTTTACTGTTTCTGCAATGTGTGTCAGAAATCTGTGTCTATCCGTTTGCAAATTATGAACACGGAGGAAAATTGAAAGTGTGTTATTGAACCTCTGAAATCTAGTGGCCGTCCACTTCCTGTAACAGACAATAACAGGAAGTGGTTAACAAGGTCCCAGACAAGCATCCCCAGCACTGAAAATGCACAGAGTTCCTTCCACAACAACATGCCTTTTTCAAACTGTCAACGAGTACAGGGTCACAACTACAGGATACTCCTACAAAAATTTTTTTCTCTCCACAATCAGGATATTAACTGCGAATGGAAGGAAAAGGTGAGGCGTGTCTTTTGGCTTATCCATCCATGTGACCAAGCCCTGCAAAAGCACGTGTGGAGGTGTGTCATTATTTCAGTTAGTATGATAGTTAGTTGGAGGTGTGGTAAGATATTTAACCACAAAGTATTTCTAAGGCTTTTGTTGCAAGTGTTTGGTCATCAACTGTATTCATTAACATCATTCAAAATGTTGCAATTGTCCTTGTGGAAGAGGTGAAATATGATAATTCTGACCTGAGAGTTAAGCAAGAGGAAGAGTCTGGCAATAACCAAAATGAGTAGTATTCATAGCTTAGTAGTGAAAGAATGTATGGATTGTGTGAAGTTTATATGTCATACTTACAAAAACAAGGCCAGCAGAAAGTCAATCAGCACTTTTTGCTGCAGTTGAAAAAAAAAAAAAAAAAAGTAAAACTCCTTTTAGAAGCAAGAAAGGATGGTGGTGCAGCAGCACAATAAAAAGACATTCAACCAGGGAATTGATGTTAATTGTCGGACCATTATTTCATTGCTATTATAGGTATTGTTACTTCAGTTTTCAGTTACCCCGGGATAAGTTTTTCAGGCAACAAAACTACTTGGGTAGTTCAGGGGGAAAAACAGTGGTGCTGCCTATGGGGAGCAGTGCCTTGTCAGATAAACAACAGTAGGGTAGGTCTTGGTTTTTGCAGTTACGTGAACTGAGTGCAAGTAAAATATTTAACCTTTTCAGAGACGCACAGGCTTCTGTGATGGGAATCACGCCTCATGTTGGGGTGTTTTTTCTGCCACTTGGGGGCAATAAGAAAATAAGTAAAAATAAGAAGAGGAAGAAATAATGACAGTAAAAAAATAAATGGATCAATCTGAGATGGGGGCACCTCTTTGTTGCGATGATGTTAGTCATTTAGCTTTGACATGCTTTGGAAAAGATGTACTTTGTGATGCGGTGAAACTAAGTTGGAATAATGAAGGCTGGCCAGTGCAGCTGTTGACTGGCGCTTTGTCCCCTTTGGTATGAAATGTGTTGTTGTCAGCTCCTTCCAGCTTAAGCAAACTTTCAACCAATCAGTATTCAGCCCATGTGTGGAAAACTGCATTCACGTCTGCCAATGTTGATAAACCATACCCAACATTTCTCACTATCCATTGGCTGAGAGGGAAACAGACAGATATCTCTGTGCAAGCATTTCACATATTTCTGTGAGAACATGCTAAGTTATGTTGTGAAACCTACTGACCTTCTAACAGAGGTTTTTCTCAAGCATGACCAATGCTACATCAACACTATGCTTTCATTTTAAAATGCATAACTTTAATGCCAACCTTCCACTGGTAATTCAACACCCTTAAACCCCAGTTTGGGTATCATTTGCATTTTCTGTTACTGTGCATTCATCTTTCTTTTAGGCACACACTTAAAGGTTTTTCCTTGCCTTTACTTGAAAATTGCCCTAAAAAATAAAATCTATTAACAATGCACTTGCAATGTCTAAGGCTGGGAATCTGTGTAAGGATAGCTGCAGCTCTGTGCAACTGAAAGCACAGCAGTTCAAGTGCAAAGCTAGCTTCACCGTTCTGGTAAGAGTAACTTCTGAAAACAATTTCATATGACACTCAAGCACCAGTCCATCTGACCACCGTACCTTTGTGTACAACAGCATCATCTTTTGTGTTTGATTTTAAATCATGTTTAATCAAATTTAGAATCATTTTCAACCAAATAATTTAATGATCATGCTTACTAAGCTTAGGTAAGCCATCTGAATGCATTGCACAATCTTAAATGATACAAGAGAAAGCACATTATAAACTAATAGCAATGCTGCTTTTTTCCCCCTCTCTTTCTGTAATTAATGTTCTTCGGGGGATGTGTAAATATAGTTGCTCAGTCTTTTAGCCAATTATGCAGAACAAAGACGGCGGATGTCAGCAGAATCCTCAGCGCTCTGGGAGCTCCCAGCACAACCAGGACTGACCTTCAGGCTTTCACGTCTTTGCTGCTCCTTATCAGCCCACATTACTTTGTTACTGTCATCCAGGCTCACCACAGTCTTCCAAGGACAGTTCAGGGTTTGAAACATGCCAGAGACTCATTTTCATTTTTAAGTTGTTTTTTTTTTAGCATAATTGCTTCACCAAATAGTCTTTGAACTGTCACATCATTTATATGTCTTTCTACCTTTGCATGCATTTGATAATGGTCAAAGATAGCCATCACTCTGCCAGACATCAAGCCAATTTAATTTTTTTAGCTCATTATCACAAACCATGTATTTGCATCAGTGACTATACAGGCAGTTAATACACCCTTTTCGTAACATTTGGTTCTTGATAGGATATTGAGAGTTTCTAATGCTGCACTGATAAACCAGCGCATTATACTGAATTACATTCAGTAATTACTGGATAAAGCTCAGTTTAATTTGCACTTCTTTGTCTGACTGGAAACTTTCTATGTCCTCCCTCTACAAAACTTTATTTTAGCTAAAACGTTCAATGACGTTTTAAAGCTGTTATGATTGATATAACTTGCTCTGAAAACAGCTATGCTAATTCACCAAAGCAAGGCACAGAAAGAGCATTGCTGAAAATTTACTAAGGATTTCTTTATACCCTTTAGACAATGAGCTTGCATCTATACTGGTCCTATTGGATTCCAGTGTTGCATTTGACATTATTAAAGAAAATCTTTTGTCATATTGGCTGGAACATGTTACTGTGATTGAATAAAATTGGAATAACAACACAAGTCTTTTCTTAAACTATTTTATATATTCAGCTGACAGTTTTCAGTTTGAAAACAGCAAGTCTTCCACAAACATGGAAGTTAGTCGTGGAGCTCTACAGGGCTCTGTGCTCCAACTTCTACATGATTCCCTCAGGCAATGTTACTGTATAAGGTTACACTGCATTGCTTTGCATTGTTGTGCAGATGACACCCAATATCAAGTCTATGAAACCATTTAATTAGCCAAATTAAAACTATAAATTTATGATATAAAGGCAGATACAACTTGGGCGGGTTGCAAGTCCATCACAGAGACAAACGATACAAACAACCATCCATGCTCACACGCTCACAAAATGACTCACACTCACTCCTAGGGACAATTTTGAGTCACCAATTAGCCTAACATGAATGTTTTTGGATGATGGGAGGAAGCCGGAGTACCAAGAAAGAACCCGCATACATGAGGAGAACATGCCAACTCCACACAGAAAGGCCCCAGCTGGGATTCAAACCAGGAACCCTCTTGCTGTGAGGCAATGGTGCTAACCATCACACCACCATGCAGCCCCACTTGTGTAGTATTAACAAAATTAAGAAAAAGCTGATTCAGAGTGATATCAAAACCTATACTTTGAGTTTTTTCACTTAGAGTCTAGCTGTTATTATTATTATTATGAAGATGTAACAAGAAAGATGCTCACAGGTTTTGCTTCTTTTCACTGACTCCCTGTGGAATCAAGAACAGATTTTAAAATCCCCCTTTTTACAAAAAAAAGCACTTAATAACCAAGTTCCATCGCACTGCGGACCAACTTTTTTCTCTTATACTGCAGGCTTACTTGTGGTTTCTACAATTTTTAAACGTAGAATGGGATGCAGTCCCTCATTTGTAAGACTTTTCTTGAGATTACGCTTAATACTATCCTTTCCGACAAAGCTTATAGTTTCTGTTGGCGGATGATTTGTTAATGCAAAGCACAAAGAGATAACTTCTTCTTATGAATTGGTGCAACAAATAAAATCTTTAAAAATTAAATTCTGTAATGTGGGCACAAAACTCACATTTCTATTTCCAGACAGTATGGAGTAATCATTATAATTAAAAAAACGCACTACCCTAAATGATAAAAACAAACAATTGTATTTTTTTTGTTAATTCAATAACGTTTGATATTACTACACATGCCACGATTTAACATTTACCTTGGTATCAAAACTGTTTCATAAAACTAATAAGTCTCTGAGTACAGAACAGGTTGTTTATCTTTTCATGATAATAATTTCTCCACAAAAATGGAAAGTTATTATTATTATTATTAACATCCTCTTTTTTCTTATGATCTTTTTATGTGTTCATTGTTTAAGCGGTGGTTCATATTTTTGGAGTAGTGCTGTTAAAACTGCCTCTAATTGCTTTAGTGGCTATTTAAACTACAATTGAAGCACAAAGTTTTGTGGAATGTCTATCCAGATTACCTGTCAAAAACCAAATAGATCAAGTATTTTAGAAAAGCACAAGTTGTTTCTTGTGACCTGGAGGTCTAAAAAGCATGCTTCTTGTAATTACATTGTAGACTCTGTTGCTAGCCGTAGCTACTTTTAAGATTCCATTTTGTTTTTTCAACAATTTAGCGACTTTTAGAGCAAACATAGACAATAAGAGTGAGGTCTCTTTCCTGCTACATAAACTTTTCTCAGCTTTCACTTTGCTTTGTTAGCGGCAGACAGAAGCAGAAGTAGCACATGTTCAGTTCTTGCACGTGAAATGTTGTCTTTGTGGTTTGTAAGGCTGTGCGTTGTGTCAGGGACATTCTCTCATTTCTTACTTTCTCTTTGTGATGATAGTACATGCCAAACTGACAGCACAGCCACTGTCTTTATCTTAAGTGGATGGTGATTTTGTCTGATGATTCTGTGGTCATATATTTCAAAGCAGACCAACGCAGTGGAAATGCTTTAAAAGTGATTGTGGGTTCACATAAATTTTTAATGGGCTACTTCTGAGTCACCGTTTAAGGCTAGAACAAAAATATGTGAATGAGAGCAGTTGGATTGGGAATATCACTGTATTGTCAGTACAGAGATGAAAGGAGAAGCACACAAATGTAAAGAGCTGACACAAGGCAGAATGCAACGACATGATGATGTTACAGTCATGAACGTCATCTAGTGACATTTAATGCCTTTTTTAGAGGGCTTCTGCTGATGATTTGAAATCCCCCCACTGGGGGATGAATAAAGTATTTTTCTATTCTATTCTATGTCCACTTTAATTTTGAGTCAACAATAAAATCTTTGCTGTCTGATTTATTCTGATTGAACTATTTCATGAGGCACAATTAAACTTGATATCTCAAGCACACATGTATTTGTAACTGAAACTGAATTGGGAAAATTAACTAAGTGAAAAACGTAATTTTTTTTTATACCATGTCGGTAAATCAGGTTGGGCCAAGTCAGTGTAATGGTAGTTTGAAAGGTATATCATCACATTCAACCCACAATATCTTGGAAGCGAACATTCTCTAATACACTGAATCTCAACCTGGGGGCCTTGTGATAATTTTGGGGGTACCATTTGATTGTTGATAAAGAAATTAAATCATGAATAAAATGAATTAGCTTAGGCCGAGGTATGGTTTAAGCATTACATCACCTGCAGCAGTGACATAATTGGTGTTAAATTGATTTTACTTGTGCATGCACGAGTCTTTAATTGGCTTAATAAAAACATTTTTTTTGTGCTTTATCAAAGCACCTATAGCTATAGTCAAGGAGTTATAGCCAATTTTATAGCAGTAGCTGTAACAAGGATCGGCTATAGAGATGGCTAATCAATAAAATTTTCAGAAGAGGTTTTGTGGCTGGTCACCTTACAGTCAAATAGCAGCACCATCAACTGAAAAATGCACCAACAGAGCAGAGAAGAACGCTGCACGAAGTGATTCTGATCAGTTCCAATATGTCCTGTTCACAGATGACCAGGTGGACCAGGTGTTAAGATCATAAAGCATTTGGCTTGTGTTTCTTCTACAGATAAAAGTGACCTCCACAGAGTATGAATACTGAGCTCTCAAAATTAAGTTCTTACCTCTGTTTAAAGCAGGATTTGTGCTCTGCTTGAATTTTATGACAGAAGGTTACATGGCAACTCCTTCTCCTTTCACTGCATATACAAAAACATCTCCCAGTGTGTGTGTCTGCTATGCCTGATTACTATTATTACCTTGATAAACCATTTGACATTCACACTTATTTCACACTATGATTGGCCAACAATGCTGGAGTAAAACAGAAGCTGGCATCATTCATCATTCATGGCATTATTCAAGTTGTATTATTTCAATTTGTTACAGAGCTTTTTGTGCCACCGTTAGTGTGTACAACCCAACGCAACATGGTCAAGATCCCCCTGGAGAGATTGTTTGAAAGTGTGTGCTGATGTTTTGCATCCTTACCCCTGTGACAGAAAACACACATCTGAAGAACTACTCTGTGAGACAATAACCTGGCACTTAGGTCAAGTGGATAAGCGAGAGAAAAAAGCTAGCTTTTTGTTTATTTGCTCGGTGTCTTCCCTAACTTTCTGCTGCTCTCAGCTGAGCAAGCCGCTCTCAGCTGAGGCAGCCGCTTCTCCACTGTCCATCATTGTTTATCTTTAGGATCTTTTAAATATACAGCTCTAAAATAAACTGATTGTGCATTTTTTCCTTTATCTCAATCTTGCCAGAACTCTGTGAAAAGCATCAAGCCATGACCATAGCATGAGCACTCACACTGGGTATAAACATGAAACCCCACCCCTTTTTTTTCTCATAAATGTTGTCAAAGAGAGATAGGCAGCAATTAAAGAACTAATGGGTTAAATAAGAAAAACATTAAGCAGCATATTGGTATGAAGATGTGGGCTATTTCTGGTCTGTCTGTTTGCTTTCATAGGAAAAATACTGTATTACATTCAGTAATTTGCCTTTTATGACATATTATTTTTGATGGTATTGTATTGAGAACTAAGACTCCTCGTACTACAAGACTGTCATCCAAAATTTCTCTTAAAGCAATACAATGTAAATTCTCAAAAAGCCCACTATGGCGCTCCTCCTACAGGCTTGGAGGTAATGTACGGTTACACTGTCGTAAATACAACACCCTTTCGCTTTCACGTTTCACGTTTGTTGACGAACCGGCGAGGAGTCAGAAGGTGCAAGCTATGTTGACCGAGAAGGTAAGAGTAATCAAATGTACCTGGGAGCGTGAGAGGGGTCTATTTGTTTTTGCGGTAGGTGTGCCAGAAAGCAAGTCGAAGTACTTCCGCTCAGCTCCCGGGCCGGTCCAGCAAAGTTACATAGCGCAGTTATTCCAACTCAGACCCCCGAAGGGCATAGGAGACAGGCCAATCGTAATATTAAAACTCATTCTAACCGCACAATTTTTTTCAAACTTTTATTTTAAGGTAGAAATGTTACATAGTATTGCTTTAAGGCAGATATCAGATTGTCCTCTGATTCTCACACAAACAGTACAGTCAAAATGTCAGATTTCACAGGTAAAGATTTTGTAATTTTCTTTTTTCAAATTCAACAAATTTTTTCTTTCTTTCTTTGTTTTTTTTCTAATAGAATAAACAATAGTTAAACATTAATCTTTTCCCCTTTATTTTTATGTATTTACTTTAACTTTTGGTTTTTATTTTGCGTTCTTTTGTCCTTCTAATGTAATTCATAAAAGTACTTAAAAGTATTAAAATTACTTGGTTAAGGTTAGGAAAACTTCATGATTAGGCATTTATATACACTAATATGTACACATTTTATTATAGAAAGCTTGGATGTGATTTTTCACGCTGTTATGGCAATGTTTCCTGCAGCTGTTACGTTACCAGGTCAAGAAACCATGCACGTCCAAAAGCATCCCTTTGGGAATGTCCTTGGCATTCGAGACCAACTAGTTCGGCTTCTGAGCGAGCATCAGTATGTGACAAACTGAGAGTGAAAACAGGCTGAAGAAATGGCTGCATGTATTATTTTAGAAATATCCAAATGAGCCCGTTTTAACAGTTCAGACAAATGGCATGGTTTTTTAAAAATGGAGGACTGGATGAGCACTGTTATCCCAACATGGTATAAAATTGCCTTGAAGAGCTTCTTTTGTGATGTCAGAAATTCCTGGCTTTCTCTTTCCGAGAGAAAGCTTTGAAGTGTTCTTGGGGTTATTATCCTGCAGCAGTGAGAATTCTAAATCACAAAGATGCAAACCAGAGGGTGTATCAGGTCTGAAGAATGGAGTGTCACTTCTCCTTGGTTGGAGTGTATTTGATTTGGTGCAGACATCAAACTCTTGAACAAAATAGCACAAGACTTAAATGTTTCCACCTTCTCATTTAACTGAGAATTTGATGCTTTACAGTGTTTTTCTCTCTACTGCTTGTATCATTACAAATGCCCTTTTATTTATTGACACAAATGTAATATTTGGGTTGGTCAGTAAATATAAATTTTTTCTAGTCTTTTTTCATGTATCACCTTGGTTTTCTTGGTGGGAAATTGTTTAAAGCTGCTGCTTTTTTTTCAGTTCCTTTACCCAGCAAACACTGCTTCTGTGATCAACTTTAATAAAGTTGCTTTTCGATCTCTCAGTGAACAAAGCACGGCGTATTGATCCTCTGATGTTGTGTTCCCTGTTGAACTGGCTGATTGTAATTTGGATAGAACTAATCCACTTTACAAAAAGTGCTTTAGAATGCAATGGACTGCCCCCTTAAAACCTCCAGCCTAGCCATGGTTTGATGCTGAGAAAGCCTTCTTTGCATAGAAAATCAGACTAACTTCAGTTGCCTCTACTTAGCTTTGATGCCAAGTTTCCCTTTAAGGCTCTGATGAGTAGATCAAATCCACCTGAATGTCATCTGAAGACTGTTTCAGTGGAAGTGATACAACTCAAGGAAATAAGACCTGCTGAACAAAGGAGCAAATCTTGGCCATGACAACATGTACCCTTTGATGATGGAAATTCACTCTGACCCAAATGGACCCTCACTATCTTGCAAATGCAGAAAGTACAACAGCTTTACTATTGCCAATTAGCAACATCCATGTGCATTTGTTTTTGTGTAACATGTTCATATTGTCTTTTGCATTATTTACATGGAGGAAATGCTTTAATTTGCATTATAGAGGTAACTGTACCATTCTACCATCTGGACTAAGACAAGAATCTTGTCTTCACCACAACTCCTTGTCTTTGCCTTCAACCATTTCCAACCTACTTCATGACTAAAGATGATGTCACCACTATAACACTGGTACAGATTCACTTCACAGTGCCCATGAAAAAAGTGCTGTGACCTGAGATGAAAAATCAGACAAGGCAGCCGGTGGTGTGGCTCATTGCCTACAGGATGTCTGAAAAAATGGGTCACACATGTGGGAGGACTGATCCTTGTGTCTGCGGGAAAGAAAATAAAAAGAATCATTCTTGTTAGTGTAAGCTCAGGAACGTGACACTCTTGGTGCTGATGGGACAACATTGGGGGCAGGGAGCTTTAATGGCCTTGTTTAATTAGATTTCATCTTGGTTGCATCCAACATGAAGGCGCATGAATGGGCTGACCAAACAAAGTGAACATTCATCAGCGTTGCCAATCACACCGGATATGATTAAGTTACACGCCCTGCAGCCGCAGTGCTGGGGTTTGCGTTACAGCGGTCGCCAAGGCAAACATAAGCATGCTGCTCCCACAGACACGAAGGTCAGAAGGTGTTGGACTCTGTTTTTACATGAGCACCCAAAGGGGTCTCATTAACATATAAGTATTATACTCAGAGTAAATTATCATGACCAAATGTCATGATAACCAGTCAAACCAGTAGACTTAAGAGCAATGAAACAAGCAATTAAAAAGGCAATGGAAATATACATCATACAGCTCTTAGTGACTTTAGAGAAAAATGCAGTTTCATTCGCTCTCTTTATCCAAGTTAGCTGAATAAAGAACTGTAAATGAACCATTTTAATATAATATGGTGGATATCTTTAATTTTCAAATATTCTTCAGGTGACTGTTTAAGTGAATCAAAACTAAACTGAAAAATCATACAGCTAAGATTCAAATGATTTTATTTATATACATGTAGCAGAGCCACTGGAACATACAAGGTTTAAGTTACATCATAATATTAATTGAAAAATAAAACTTGTCTTTAATCAAGCATTCGTGTAAGGTGAAGACGAACTGTTAGGAGGTGACTTCACTCTGATTTTTATTATGCTAGCTTCTTGTTGTGTATGTTATGAGGACATTTGAGGAGCCAAACCCAACCAAATACTCTTCTCCTCATTCCAGTTGTATCAAGAGTAAACAGGAAGTGTGTGGCATGTTATAAGTGGGGGATGGGAGGCAAGAGCTTAGAGGGGAAAGCATAAATGAGGGAAGAGGGGAGAAAAAGAAAATGTAGTTGGCACTTAAATGGGCACTGAAATGGGTCTTTTCATTTTCTAAAGTAGAGACAAACAATAAAGATTAAGGTGAAAAAATCTGAGAGGACTTGGAAAAACCTCAGCCACAGAAGGTGATTGACAGCATTTGACATTCCTGTGTGTTTTAAAAATAGTACTCCAAAGAGGAAGAGAAAAACATGATGTGAAACATATTGTCACTGATCAGTCTGACACTTTACAGAGAGACAGCAGCTTGCTTTGACCGGTGAAGTCAACACATTTGCAAACACCAAGAGATCAATGGTGGAAATAATTGAAAAGACAAGTTAAGTCAGCTCCGTATGTTGTTGTTTTTTGACAGTGCTAGCTGTAGTGTCACAGACCTTTTTGACCTGCCTCAGATATCCAACTTGTTGGCAGAAACTTAAATGATCAGCAGCACACATGCATAAAAAATCTAAAGAACTCAGGCTGCAGGCTCTCATCACTTGGCGCAGACACACCATGCAAATTTCATGACCACAGCATGTTACTGCTGCCAATTCGTTGCTTTGAGTCGGATTCAATGTACACCCACAAAAACCTAGGGCATTCATCTTTTATAATGCTGTTTTTCGTCTCTATTTGATGTGCTCAATAAAAGATTCACGGAAATGTTTAATCCTAAGGGTCTAGTCAGGTAGACACTGCTGCTGAATGTGGTGATGAAACTGGCAGTGGAGGGATGGAGGGAGGCAGGGTGCAGACTGACAAGCAGACAGACAACCGTGGCTGCTAATGTAGCAGAGAGGGAGGTGCTGATGGCCTGTTGCCAAGGTGACACAGGCCAGCCGGGTTCTGTCTCATTTGCAGATGCAAACGAGACCTCGTAGCTCCTAAAGGCGAATGCTAAGTCTCTTCTATAGACACAAACTGAGCTGCCTCCTCCCCAGAGAACAGCTCCTGCATACACCTGAGCTGAGAGGAAAGGGGATGTGCAACAATTTATTTGCTTTTCACGTTTGCTTGTGATGTGCTTCCTTTGTGTCCCATCTGCTACTTTGGGAAAGAAGGATTGGTTATAGTTTCCTAGTGTCCAACAACCCCCACAATGACATATTCCCTCCTTGTCTCCTCTCCCATTCCATTGATTCTCTGTGTTGAATTGGCCTTTTCAGTGAGGGGGATGGATAGCAGCATGCACTGTTGAATAACAGCCCTCAGCCGACGCAGCACTCCACCCCAGAGACAACAAAAAGGCAGACTCCTTTGTTTGGCTGGAGGTAAACAGCTGGGAACAGATGATGCTGGCCGGGGTGATTTACGTGGCCACAGCCACAAGGTTTTGTTGTGATAGGGACAAACAGACGAAGGGAAGGGGAGGGAGAAGTGAACTGAAAAAAGACAGACAGTAGTTTGAGTCAAGAAGAAAAAAAATTGGAGGGTGGTTTGTACATTTGTTTGTTTGGGTCTGATATTGTCTCTGGAGAACACTTCCTTGAACACACCTGAGAAACAGAGTGCCTAACAACTGGGGTATCAGTGATGTCATAGGTTTTAGATCATATATCCAAACATTTAGCACATACAGCAGCATACAAATGAACAGAAAGGAAAACACATATCCATTCTCTCTTTTCAGAAACAAATAAATTTTGTCTATGATTACAATAGCCAGCTATTAGTTGGCAGGAAATAATTGTTGTATACTGTGCTGTGATAATTTGGAGGGACAGGACACAAAACAGCCGTAATGAAATTTCCATTTACAAGTGTGGTTGACACACACTTATGAGAAACACCACATATGCCACATAGACCAAATCCTGAATGGTTAAATGGTCATGAATAATTAGGGCATTCTCTCACTGAGCAGATGTCTCTTTCTGCTGAGCGCTTCTTCTCACAAGAATGAACGGCAGGAAAAGATAAGCCTGGTGGAGAAAGAGAGAGGGGATTTTATTGGATAGAAAAGGAGAGGCGAGGAAGATTGGAAGCTGTGGCCTGTAATACAATATAACATGTGTGCACAATCACACACGTGTGCATATATAACACCAAGTCTCAATGCCTCAAGCCCCCTGACCCTCCCCCAAAACATATAAGTACACCGCACACACATTATTTACGAGCATTCCCACTCAAGACCCTTAAGTCTGGAGAGACTACACCGGCGAGGCTTCCCTCAGCTACATATCAAAGGGTCAGTGAAGTACTCACAGGATCATTCAAATATTGATAAGGTAATCTCCTTCTTTCCAAAACACAGAGATAAACCCATTCACTTTATTGTGGAACTCCAAAAACGTTTTTGGTTTTTTTAATAAAAGATTTCACCTCTTTCTGTAATGTCTATCTCCAAGCACAAAGATACCTCAGATAATTCACCAACTTTAATGTTAGTTTTAGGTGTTCATTTTTATCCATGTCACGAGATTATCTATGAAAGAGATTAAACTTCCATTTAACATTGAAATTAGTGGGAGTAAGTTAAGTCACAAGTTCATGATGTTTCTCTCCCTCCACCTCGTGTTTTTCATAATTTGTTGGTGTAACCATTGAGGATCATCTTTCCTGTTGTCAGATTTTCCTCTCTAATCTGCCATCATTTAAGTGCTAAACTGATGCTCTTCACTTCTGTTTGGGGCAAACAGACTGGCTGTTTGTCATTTATGTCTAGTACTAGTATTTTGCAAGTTCACACTACACAAGAACTAGTTTATATTTCAGTTAACACAGATTAAAACTGAATTAGTACAAGCTCATAGCTCACCTTATGAAATCATCAACAAAGGTAATAGTCTTAAATGAACTACTTTGAGATAATTTCCAACTTTTTTAATGAGCTCCCCAGAATTCTTCTCATTACATATAATTTTATGACGTACATGGAACAAGGTTACCACAGCCATCTGAGCAGATGCCTGCACATCTCTGCATTTATCGATTTTGTGACTAACTGTTTTAAAATGTGATTTCCCCTTTAGTTGCAAATTGGTGCAATAACTGCCCTAACTCCTCCCTCAACACAACAACGTAAAGAATGAAAGTAAAAAGGACATTAACACGCACATGGACAGCCTCAGGGCTACAAGAAGAAGGGCCCCTCGCTTTTTCAGCAACTGGAGGTTGCATATCCTGTACATTGGGTTATAAAGGGTTATATATTGTGTGGAATCATCAATGATTAAGAAGATGTGCATGAATCAATGGAGTATGCTATGTTGGCCATTTTCTTTAACAGCCTTTGGAAGCCAAAAGCAACACAAAAGCCAAATCAGAAAATCAAAACAATCTCTAAATATTTGCTCTCCTCTTAAAATCACATAAGCAATGCCAACAATGCCTGAGCAGATATGTGTCAGCAAAACCACTATGCACTGCTTTAGTTATGTATAGCACTAACAATTAAATAAAAGTGGGTCATGAAAAATTATGTTAAGATAAGAAAAAGATCATTGTTATACTAAGTAGTATATGTAAAATTAAAGGATCCAAACATAGACTCACATTCAGGAGGCAGGCAGGTTAAATACAATAAAAATGTTTCATCTAAAAAGAAAAACAAACAAAAAACAAAATAAACCCAATACACAGAACATAGTGTGTGGCAGGGACAAATCTAAAATGGCATGACATAGACACGAGGAATAAATCACATAACGGAAAATGAACAAGATCATTTGGCACTGAATGAAGGAAGCCTTGATGAGTAATATAGCCTTCTTTGATGATGAGTAATATAATGTAGGTGTGACAATCAGATGTGGCAAAGAAGTTGAATAAACGAAACCTTTCATCAACACATATTCTTGTTTTATGAATACCACTTTGTGTGTCGGAAAGGCATATGCATGGTGTAAGGTACTGGCCCCATGCTGCTGAAGATATACCCGTGCTAAAAACCCAGCATCTTTAATCCTCACCTAAATGAAAATGTAAAAACAGCTGTAGGAAGATAAAAGGAGGTCACTGCACCCAACCAAGAACAATCCCCAGCACATACTCCTCTTAAAAAGACTAATAGTTGGTTTTCATATGGATTATGTTTAATTAGTAAGCTGTAGAAATGACGGAAAGCATTTATTGCGTTCTTTTTCTTTTTTGAAATTGACTTCTGTTTTTTTTTAATTACCTTCTCAAACATTTACTTTACACTTATTAACTTCAGCTTGAGAACTTATCACCCATTGTGAACAAATCTATCCGCGAGAACTCATGTATCCATCCAGCTTTTTTTTTTTTACAATGCAGTATTTGGGATTTCGCATATATATTAAGTACTATCCATCCTCACAGCAGCTATAAAATCTGCGTTGAAGGACTATCTGCATTTTCACATTCATGAACCAGTGGTTTTATCACATATGAGAGCTTTAACAGTGTCTAAAGGTCATATCCTCAACAGCAGAAAGATATGTATTAAATGGTGTGAATTTACTGATTCCACTTGACCGTTGATGCTCAGTTACTGCTGTCAACAGCTAGAATCACAGCAGGGATATCCAGCAATGATGGCCATACAAGTGATTTGCCACCTCTCCTTCCTCTCCCTCCTACACAGCTATGTATTCAACCTCACACCTGTATAGGCCTGCCAAGAAAAACATCAATTGAGACATCAATACAAAGATTTGTCTTGATGGAAATCAAATCAAGGCTAGTGGGAATGCTAACTCCAGGATTTGCAGCTGGGAAAACAATAATTGGTTGTTATGAGGTGGATTGAATTACAGAGATGAAAAATTTTACACAATCAATGTCTAGCAAACAATTTAGCACTTGAAGCATATTGATTTGCACAGCTTCCCGTGCAAGCTGCAGGGATTTTGAAAAGCATTGATGGGTCTAGGTATAGCTGGAAACAAAGAAATGAGTCACAAGGAGAAAATGACAAAGACTCCTCTGCAATGCTGTGGGGAGTTTTCTCTCTTGTGTTGAACTCAGGTGAACTCAGGAAGCTGCTGTCTGTTATAAAAAAAAACCTATAGAAATTGAATCAACTGGCTGTTTTGGGGATGTAATGCTTTGACAGTGAAGGAGTGTGATGTAAAAGATAATCCTGCTGTCATAGAAGACTCGTTGTGAATTGATAAACGAAAAGTGTTTTGAAGTACGGAATACATTTTGTTTTCTGTCAAAGGCATTCATAACATCTCAGCTGAGTGCAGAAATTGTCACTTTATGAGTCACATAAAGCTTGATGTCTGAACAAGAGAGCAGTTCACACACTCACTCAGAGCTCATGCCAAATAACTTGCAGGCAACTGGTAAATCAAGCCGCTGTGACAGATTCTGAGCAGTTGTTCTCATGCTTGTATATCTCAGATAGACACACCTTTATAACAGCTCACTGGATAGTCATTTTTATCAGTCTGCACAGCAAACTACTAGTACTATTAAATTGACACTGGAAAAGTAATAGTCATTTTTCAGAATTAGTTCAACATTGGCAATTTTGCTGTATGGGTGAAACAGAATAAAAGTTCATCAAAGCCCATCAAATGGGCAGCAGTATTTTCTCAAGTGCTGTGTGTGAGGAAGTGTGTGTCCCAGTCACCACATTGCCAGGAAATCCCGACAGGAGGCAGCTTGTGGCACCTCATCAGTAATAATGCTATCATTGTCCTTTTGGTAAGGGATGGGAGTGAGCTGTGCTCTGCTCTTATGACTGGCTTTCTACCATTGTCAACTAAGGGCATCTTAGTCTGGATCATCAAACCCACTGTTGATTTTCCACTCATCATGGTGTACATGCTTTCGACAAGTTGGCATATTGAATAAATATCTAATGAGAACAGCAGCATTGTGGTTTCTTTCTCTTTTTATTAACTTATTTCAGCTGTAAACACATCTTTATTGTTGTTTGGTTGGTGTAGGTGTTTCAGTTCCTTGTAGCAAAACGGTACATAAAATCAAATCAAATCAAATTTATTTATATAGCACATTTCATGTACAAACAGTTCAAAGTGCTTTACATAAAATAAAAGCATTGCAGCAGGGAGTGCAAGAAGCATTAAAAATACATAAAAGAATATAAAGAGAAACAAATAAAATCATTTAAATGAATTTAAAAACAGGCAAAAGTCTAGATAAGTTAAAAGATATTTCATGCATAGACACATGAGAAAATAAATGTTTTTAACCTGGATTTAAAAATGTCTACATTTGGTGAAAGTTTAATCTCCACTGGCAGTTTGTTCCACTTGTTGGCAGCATAACAGCTAAATGCTGCTTCTCCATGTTTAGTCTGGACTCTGGACTGGACCAGCTGACCTGAGTCCTTGGATCTAAGAGCTCTGCTGGGTTTATATTCTCTGAACATATCACAGATGTATTTTGGGCCTAAACCGTTCTTAAAGTGTGGGTGTTCATAGTTTCTTTTCTTTGACAACAATGTGGACTAGATGGTTTGGATTAAACTCCCTTTTAACGTTGAAATTAGCGGGAATAAGCTCATTCAGACAGTTCATGATGTTTGTCTCTTTTTTTTACTCCCCCTATGTTATTCATAATTTGTTGGTGTGTAACCACTGAAGGCCATCTTTCCTGTTGTATAAAATGGCCCTTAGTTCTATTTTTCACCTTGTCTCAAATGGTAAACCTCATGTCACCATTTTATAACAAAAGTCATGCTTCCCAAAACAGATTGGGACATAAGTCTTCTGCTCAACTTAAATTAAAATGTCTCTCACAGCCAGTTACAAATTGCTGTAAATTTTTACTCAGCAAGCATTTAGCTTTTAGTTTTGGAAGATTTTAGAATGATAGTTTAACAAAATGTTCAGCAACTAATCACAATACTCTTCACCATAGATTTTCAGAAGCATGTGCTAACAAGCTGGTCGAGAGTTTTTTGCGTTATCGCTGTTCACTCATGCACTTCACAGTGGGAAACTTTCTGCTGGTAATACACGCTTGCAGCTGAAAATGTGAGGGAGGGAATGCAGAAGCAAATCTGTTGAGAGCACATGTCTTGCACGATGAGATGCAGTTGAGTATGCTTTTGGAGATTGCTATGTTTCCCTCAGCATGCTGAAAATGGTTGATTGCTGTTTCTGTGTTTATATCATTACCACCAGTGGCGGTCCAACACTGATTTACGTCCCGGGCGAAACCCGGTGCTGGCGCCCCCAACCCCCCTACTGCTCACAGAGAGATGTTGCACTTCACTGTGCGTTGTGGTGGGAGCATCAGTGTAGTGTAGTGTTAGGTTAGCAGACTAACCTGTCATTATTTCCTTCTCCGTTTTCACCCGTTTGGTCCATCACCACCTGCAATACTGTGCTGGCTCATTCTGTCTTCTTCACTTTCCCATTAGTACTATTATTGATACCACGTTCGTCGCCCTCTGGCACGTAGAAACACCTCCAATATCAATATAATACCAATTTTTTATTTATTTTTTGGATCGTTTTTATTTATTTTTTTCACCCCTTTGCGATGCCGCCCCGGGCGCCTGCCCAGTCGGCCCACCTCTAGGACCGCCCCTGATTACCACATGTATTTTAACAGAACTGTGAAAGCAACAAGCGTGTGTAAAGGCTGATTCATACTCGGCGCAAACGCGCAACTGTTCTGGCTCGAGAACCATTAATGACGTCATCGAAAGCGCCAGCCCCTTCACAGTTCCTTCAGCTCATTAGCGCAGTTTGCGCCGAGAATGCGTCACATTTGCAGTTCTCTCCGGACCAGCGAGCGTCACTGTTGAGGAAACAAGCTGAAAAGCATACAAAGAAAGCATACACAATGCCACCTGTGGTGTCACGTCAGCAGAGGCTGGCACATCTGATGCGGAATGAATTTACTCTGGGTGTAGAACTGTATATGTATCTCAGAGCTAAGCGGCTGCGGCAAAAACAGAAGAGAAGGTGGGATGTTCGTCCTTTGCAACAAGACGAACTTTGTCAAACGTTGTCCCAGTGTAACTTCATAGACGTGTTGTACAGATGTTTGTAGAGGCGCATCCTCTCAGTCACCGCGGTCTCTGCAGTGTTCATTTTTTCTTTTTCTTGGTCAGCTGTTTCCGGTGGAGCGCGCGCAAAGTCAGAAAAAAAGTTGTGTGCGCGCCCTTGCGCCGCGCGAGGATTTTCCAGCTTGCGACGGGGGGCGTGGCGGAATTTTGGGACACGTGACTGTTTGCGCCATTTGCGACCAGCTAGTATGAGCGAGGTTGCGCCGAGTATGAATCAGCCTTTAAGCAACATACGGTTCAGCAGAAAAGGCAATGAAACGTAAACTCAGCATGCATACTCGTTTACTCGAATGTGCTAGATGGGATGGAGACCACTGATGACGGAGCTCCCATGCAAACCATTGGCCTGCCATGAGGAAGAACTTTGTGTTCACTGTCTGGGAATAAAACTTATAGATATTACCATAATGTACATCGATCAGCCACAACATTTAAAGCACTAGAGGATAAAGTGAATAACACTGCTCATCTTGTTATGATGTAATGTTCTGCTAAGAAAACCTGCGTCCTGGAACAGGCATAGCCTGAGAATTCCCATGCTGCTTTGCGCGCGATTTCATTCACTGCAAAGTCAGCCTGGAAACCACCGCCCTTATTTTTGCCAGAGTTTGGGAACCAATCACAGAACGGGGGGGGGGGGGAGGCAGCAAGACGTTGACGACGTCTATGCGCTGCACCGAAGCTTGTAGAGTGTTAATCCAACATGGCAGCGGACACAACGTTACCGTTCGATGCAGCCTTAGAAAGTGTTTTAAGTAGCTTAGCGCGCAAGTTTACTTTTATTTTACTTTTTTTTCTTCTTCTTCCTAGTCGAATTTCTGTCGTCATCTGGTATAAGTGATACAATTGGCTATGAATAGTGCGCAAAGCAGCATGGGAAGAACCAGACGCCATTTGATAGACATTCATAGCGCCCAATAAACGGCTCTAGGCATTCGTAAACCACGCCTCAAATACGAGAAAATGCACACCTAGTTCCCAGACCACCATCTCATCGAGATTGTGGACGCGTCATCCAGGCTAGAACAGACACTTGTCACCGACACATTTTTGTAGGCCAGTTACTCCCATAAGATAACAGCAGCAACGTCCCTCAGCAGGACTGCAGTGGGTCCCACAAAACCTGTTTAGGATGAGCTCAAGGAACATGACAGAATCTGAGTTGTTTATTTGGCCTCCAAAATTCCTATATATCTGATGGGATCTGATGGGATCTATGGGAGGCAAGCCCAATTCACATGGACCCCACCCCACAAGGTCCAGGCTACAGGACCACAAGATCTCAGATATTCTGTGTACACCCTGACTGCTTATAGTTCATTTGGGGAAATTAACCTACCAAGCTATATCAACCTGCTGGGATTCTGTGACTTTTCTTCTGGTATACCATAATTTAAAGACATTGACAACATTACTGTCAACCAAACCAACAAGTGGATGATCCAGGTGGGAAATGTGTTAAAACGTAAAAGCCTGTAATCAGTATGACAATGAATTCCTGAAGTAATTTATTTTTAAGTGAGATTCACAAAGACATTTCACAACTTTTGCACCCTTCACATAGAAACCATAGAATTATGCAAACTGGATTTAATTGTCATTAAAACTGAATATGGCAAAACAGTTCCTTTAATTAATTCATTTATTTTACATGCAGGGTTTAGTAATATTTACAACTACAACATCTAAAATAAATCATTTTCACATTGTAATGCAGGAGAAACCCATCAACCCATCTTTCCTGTCTTCAAAACTGAGAGATGCATTTTTTAACATAACATAACTTAATTTTTCCATGAGGAAAGTGCACTGGAGATGGTTTCCAACAGAGATCACATGTACTTGTTCCAGTCCCATGCTGTTTTCTCCCCTGATTAACACCATGACGCAGGGTGGAGGTCAACACAGAAGCTGCAGATAAGAGGAACAAAAGAGAAAAGGCAGAGTGGAGGAGGATAGAGAGGAGGGCGTACTCCCTGACCACAGAGCATAATGTCTTATCTTTTCTGTTGTCCTGCCTGTCATTATCTCCTGCATGTGGACATGAAGACTGCACACAGCAGATATGTGAATAAGAATGCAATATTTCATACTCACAGAAGTATTAAATCAGTTAACTTAAACTGCAATCCTTATCGAGAAAAATTATTGAGCGTTTATCTTAGGAGAAGATTCAGATGTTACACTGCCCTCTAAAATCCCACCCTGAAACCTTCAGGATGTATGATTTGATTTGGACAACAGCATATAAAGTGTTATGTTTTAAAAGTCTGATAACAATCTTATCAGATCAAAAGAAAATGTTTTTTAAGCCAAGACAGAAAATGTGTAAAACTAAACACTTTAATGCATGTGGCTTTACTAACCATTGCTAGAAGCTTGGTAATGATATTATAGATATGCGCACTAATGCTAAAGTGACATAAATTTAAGCATGAGGACACACTGAGCATACAGGCGCTTAGGAAACGTGAAACAGGAACTCTATGCTGCCATTAGGTAATCTCAGAAGGCAGCATGGCATACATTTCCATCGCTATGCTGATGAAACTCAGCTGTACTTATCTATGAAACTAGATGAAACTAATAAGTTGGTCAGAAGGATGTATTCTACAAGGAAGAAATAAATACCTAGCCTAGAAATCTAGACGCCCCTAGCGGCCGCAAATGGAATTGGCTCCGGGGCTACAGCTTTTTGCTGTACGGGTCTGGCTTGCTAGGCTAATAAATACCTGGATGACAGAACTTTCTTCTTATAAATTCAGACAAAACTGAAGTCGTTGTCTTTGGACCTGAGCGCGTCAGGGAAAAACTATCTAGCTATATAATTACTCTAGATGGCATTTCCTTGGCTTCTAGTACCACAGTGAGGAACATTAGTGTTATTTTTTTTTACCAGAATTGATCATTTGATGCACATATAAAACAGGTGTCTAGGACTGCCTTCTTTCACCTTAGTAATATTGCCAAAATCAGGAACATCCTGTCTCAGGGTGATGCAGATAAACTGTGCCATGCATTTGTTACTTCAAGATTGGACTACTGTAATTCTTTACTATTGGTCTGTCCAAAAAGTCTCCAACTGATCCAAAATGCTGCAGCCAGAGTTCGGATGAGAACTAGCACGAGAGATCATATTTCTCCAGTTTTAGCTTCTTTTCATTGGGTCCCGTTAAATTCAGAATAGAATTTAAGATTCTTCTCCTCACATATAAAGCTCTTAATGATCAAGCTCCATCATATCTTAAAGATCTCATTGTTAAATATTTTCCAGACAGAGCACTTTGCTCTCAAACTGCAGGTTTACTTGTGGTTCCCAGAGTTTCTAAAAGTAGAATGGGAGACAGACATCTCAGTTATCAAGCCCCTCTCTTGTGGAACCAGCTGCCAGTAAATGTCCGGGAAGCAGACACCCTCTCTAACTTTAAGATTAGGCTTAAAACTTTCCTTTTTGATAAAGCTTGTAGTTAGGGATGGCTCAGGTGATCCTGAAACAACCTGCTATAGGCGTAGACTGCTGGGGGGGCCTCATATGTCACACCTTTCCTCACTTTGCTCTCTTTTCGCCCCCCTTTTATTTCCTCATATGGCATAATGCACATTTGGCCTTCTTGTTGTCATTAACTTGTGTTTCTCTGTCTCAGCAGGCATCCTTTGAATGGGGACTGTTGTCCCCTCTTTTCTGTCCTCTTAAACCCCAGCTGGTCGAGGCAGATGGCCACCCTTCCTGAGTCTGGTTTTGCCAGAGGTTTCTTCCTGTTAAAAGGGAATCGTTTCTCCCCACAGTCGCCTCATGCAACCTCAGGACTAGGGATTAGACTCAAGAGAAGTTACGGTGCAGTCTGTTGGTTTCCTTAGGTTGGAAATTGTTTTTGGATTGGCTCTGTATGTATGAAATGGACTAATTTTGAATTAATTAATTGTATACGATTGGATTATGATTACAATTAATTGGACTCTAATTGGCTTGAATTGGACTGTGTCATTGAAGCGCCTCGAGATGACATTTGTTGTGATTTGACACTATATAAATAAATTCAATTCAATTCAATTCAATTGAATGTTTGTCCACTTGTCCAAAATGTAGTCGTTGGGACAATCTGTTCAATTGTGAGATGACAACATTCTGGTAGGTAAGTGTTTTGTATAGGGCAGTAACTTGTCATTCAACAGGAAATGCAGCCAGTGGGTATTAGGTGCTGTTTACACATACCCGGGTATTTTGATAAACGCATATTTTCTAACCTTCGTTTGCAAAAATAACTAGGTGCACACAGCCCCGTTTTTTAAAAAAACCACGTCTACATTGATCAGCATAAAAACGCTATCAAGAGCTGTTAAATTACGCCAAGCCTGACGGTGGCAGTGTTAGAACAATGAGAATTCCACACAAGCCAATCAGAAGCCTAATAGAGAACCGCTGACAGGAAGAACGTCGAAAAAATGTATTTCGTTGTTCCTATGTTTCCCAAACGTATTATGTGAGGTACTGGAACAGTTCTTCACACAGCAGTGATTTCCAGGCATGTTCTTGCAATTCCGGACTGTTTAAACTTACTGATTTAAAAACACACGCGTACACTGTAAACGAACGGAGAGAATGGCGTTTTCACGCTAGCATCCTGCCAACATGGCGGGGCTCTGTACTATGACGACAACTCCTCATTCTCAATTGCCCAAAACTCCGTTTTTGTCTCTTTCAACCAGTTTATACACAAACGCTAAACAGAGTTTTTAAAAAATCTCCACTTTTGCCGGAGTTTTTTTATGCCTCGTTTTCGGAGGAAAAAACTCCGTTTGTGTATAAACGAAAGGCACAAACGAAGGGAAAGGTCTTCGTTTATCAAAATACCCGGGTATGTGTAAACAGCACCTTAATCTCAATGACAATGTAGATTTTTGTATCCCCAACCATATATTCTTTAACATCTAAACTGAACTATGTACATAAAATCTAACCATAATCGTATACTTTTTAATTCCAACCTTAGCAAGTGGGATTGACGTATTGAAGTAAGTAATCAGGGAAGTAGAGTGATGTGACTGAAACTGTACAGCAGCAGAGAACTGGAGAGGGGAATGTAGCAATACTAAAAAATTTAAAATTTCAAAATCTTTTTTCTTTATTGTGAAATTGCTACATACTGTTTCACAGACCAGTTAATGCATTGTACTATCTGTGTTGTGATCACATTGACTTCAGGCTATGCAAACTAATAAAGGTAGCTTAAGGAGCTTGCTACAAAACAATTTGTTTGTTCTTTTAAAGTATATAAACATACTAGTTGTGTTTAAATCAATTCATCATGCACTTTCATTGCTTGAGGTGTTAGTTTGGTTTTTTTTTTCTCAAGAAATACATATTAGGGCAGATGGAACCACTGATAATGAATAATTTCTGATGCAGCGAGAGAATGAACGTGGCCAACATACCAAAGTGAACATACCAAAGTCTGAAAGAATTATCCCCCTATTGCTAGCCTTGTCAATTTCCTATAAAATAAGTCATGAAGGGAGTCTGATGTATTTAAGATAAAGCAACATTTTAAAGATTTTTCCTGAAAACTGCTTGACAATTGCTACAACTACTGTTTAAACAATTCCTCAGATTATTTTCTTGTGGCTCTGTCAGTAGTAATAGTGTCCAACACTAACCCAGTTAATCCTCCACCATCCCTCCAGCGTCCAATTGTAGAGTTATCCAGATTCAGATGTATAACAGTGGGATGTGTGTCAAAAAATTATGCCAATGGGGTAGCTGTTGCATTAAACGTGATGGCCAAAGGCTGACCCAGTATTACTATTCGATGAGTTGCAATGAGAATGTGTTGGGAGAGGTCCAAAGGATAAAATTTTCCTCTATGGCTTGTGTAACTTGATATGATTGGACATTCAGTTTTCAGAGACAGGACTTTTTTTAGCATCCACAACTCATTTCTGTAGGGATATATATATAGGGCAGGGTTATGTAAAAACTGAACAAAGCTAAAATGAAAGCATCATCCATTTTTTCCATTCACTTAAAGGTCGGTACTGTCAAGACGGCTTGAAAGTGGTCAGTGACACAAATTCAAATGAACCCAAGTTGAACTCAAAGGCTCAGAACTCATTTAGAAATCCATTGATCACAGTGATTCCAAATAAATTAAGTTATGCATCTGTCTGCATCTGACCACCAGTTCGGCTTAATGCATAAATCTAACTTACATTAGAAATACACTACATTTTCTACAATACTCATATTACCAAAATGTTTGTCTTGCGGTAGATGAATGATATTATAGGTACATTTGAGTTTTTATTCTCAACCTCCTGTTCTCGATTCATGGTTTCAAATAGCAATATCCAGGGATGAGCCTACAGTGGATCTTGGATAAGCCTCTAGCCCTTGGCTTAGGTCCCCACCCCCATCTCACTTAGTGCTTGCTCTCCTTCTCTTCCTCTCTCAAACACACACATACAGGGACTCCAAAAGCACTACAGATACTCTTTGCCAATTTAATAAAGAGAGACTTTGTCATGCGTATCTCTCCCACAGCTTCCTGGCCAGAGTGACAACAGTGTGGGTGAGTGGAAAAACAGGAAGAGGACAGGCAGACTACAGGCAGCTTTAGTGGGCAGTGGATTTGCCTCTTGTGTGTGTCTGTGGCTGTGCAGAAGCCGCGTGCATGTGTACGTGCAGCATATGTGTTAACCCACTCCAACATGTGCTCAGTTGGACATTGCTCAACATTAAAAAGCAGTGGTGGCGTAACACAAATAGGCTTCTTGATCAGGAGCAGAACTTGTTGTTTCCTGATGGGTATGTCTAACTGTCAGCGCCAGTGTAGGCGTAGGATATGGCTCTACCATTAACAGATCTCATGACGGGAGGACCAATGAACAAAGGTCATAGGGAGAGCTGCAACTCAGCATGCAGCTTTTGGGGAAACTCAATAATGCATGGTCTGTGTTTTCTTGGTTGTACAGCATGATCCTTGAAATTGCCTCTAGAGGATATCTCAGAAAATGTCAAAATCCCACAACTATTAACGACTCTCAGAGATTCAATATTGTCTCTTTAAGAAATTAGTTCTACTTTAACCACCACCCTAGAGACTAAAGAAAGCCCAGTTTAGTTTATTTCAATTTCTAAACAGTCACGCACTGTAATTCTGCAATATGTCTCCAATTCACTTTCCATCCTAATAATTTTACTGCTGTCAGAAATGTTGGATCTGATTGAATACTAACTGTGTGTCCAAACAGATTTCTACTGTGAGTGAGTCATTTGGTAAATATAGGGAATGACAGCACTGACTTTCAATTTGGGCTCAGCTGTTTTGCAGTCTAGTTGGAAGACACAAACAAGGAGCATGTTGACAGACATGTGGACACGTATTCAACTGTCAGTGATTTGGATGTTCACAGAAAACATTTGAATTCTCCAGTGCATACAAGGAGAAGATAGAATTGCAGAGGGCTAACACGGTGTGACATGAAACCTCGGCTTGAAAATAGGTCATTTCACTGGGCGTATAGTGGGAACTGCCTGAAGTATTATTGCACCAATGTATCTATAGATGAGACCTGCGTCTGCTTGACAGTCAGGGAAGCTCTGCAGATGGTAAAGAAGAAATCTAATTATGTCCAAACAATCTAGATCCATGGTGACCAGGAAAGCTGTTACTTCCCTTGTGGGTCAAACTGTCATATTCATACTTTAAGATTAGTTTTTGAGACGTGAAAAAAAATCCCACTCCTAATTTCAATGATAGACAACGAGACAAATATGCCTACTGAGGAAATGAGTGAGATGGAAACTGATGGTATGACCACAGGTACCTGTAAATGTGCTCTTTTTTTCTGACATGTATTTTGGTTATGTGACGTTATGTTTGTTTGTGGAGGGGGAAAGAGTTAAAAGGTGCTTTAGCCTAACCACAATCCTAAGTCTTCCTGACATCTGTGAGTCAATTAGTTGACTGAAGAGAAAACATCCCTGCCCCCTCTCTCCCTGCCTTCCCTCCATGCTCCCCTTCCTCCAACAAAATATCTCCAACCAACCAGGGAGTCAGCCAGCCAGTTAGGTAGCATAGCAGCTCCTGTCTGCCCTGCTTGGTGGGAGGCTCTGGGGGAGGGGTGCTTGTCAGAGCAGGGGGTGGGAGGGTAGTGGGGGTGATGAGGTTGGATGTCAAGAATGTGGCTCATGGTCTGCTCTTTTGTGTGCTTTGTGCAAGATGAATAGGTCCATGGCGGGCTGGGGTGCTAGCTGGCTACAGTTTTCCGTTGACTTGTGTGTTAGAGGGCCTGAAGGCCCTGGCCTGCCCCTCTTGAATTCAGATAAATATACAATGAAAGCTGCTGGATGAACAACTTAAACACCCACTACATACAGACATAACTATTTCAGTGTGCCATCTCCTGGATAGCTCATTCTTGTCTCAATATTATCTATAACTTTAGAATCTGTCCTCTTTCTCTTGCCTTGTGTCTATGCCTCTGAGAGCCCCCTATCAGGACAGTTATTGTTTGCTAAGCTGGAATGGGGGCTGCTCTTTTTTATGGCTTGTGCATCCCATATTCCCTTCCCCACTCGTCCCCGATGCCCTCCATGTCCTCAGGCTACTGCAATGGAAATATGCTTCAGTCACATTGCTAATTATTTAAGAGTCATCACCTCATTAACTGTGCAGGGAGATAATGAATGATTAATAGGTCATTCTTCCCTTCATCACAGTGTTCTCCCACTCCCACCTTCCCTAATAGCTACTTGTTTGACAGGTTGTGATGGCTGTTGTTGTCCATTTAGTATATGCATCCCTCCAGCACTCCTCTGCTCTATGTGCATGTTCCTCGAGGTAACTTGAAACATCAGTGGCTGCAAGGCAGGAAGTGTGGTGAAGGGGACATGATTAGTGTTTGTAACAGCAATGATCCCTCAGGCAAGTAAATGCTGAAGACTAGTGTTGCCTGGAAATGCACAGTGGGCTTGTGGTGTTGACTGTAAATGACTGACGTTGCTTGGTAATAAGCCAAGAATGGATACATGAAACCAGAGAGAGCTTCTGTTGTATTTGCATAGTCTACATTAAGTCATCACTTAGGAGTATTTTATCATGATAATCAGTGGAGCCTTAAACAATACCTCTGGGCCTCAACTTTCAAAGTTTAAATCATTGACAAGTCTTGTCTCATGTCTCAAGACATTTGTATGCTGCAATAAATTTGTCTAACATGTTACCTGACACATGCAAAGACAGATGTGGTTCCAAATGGTAAAACTCTGAGTTGGCTGCCACACAGAGGGCAGGCTTGGTTAAGGGCAGGTGATGCGACAGGTGTGTATGAATGAGGATATCTTTGGGACAAAGATGTACAAAAAAAGTGTTGAACTGTAGAAAATATTTTTTTGAAAATGAAATAAAAATGTATATTTTTCCTGACTGTATGGCTAAATTAGTACTTGTCAGCACATTCTCCATCTTCCTACATGAAGATATCCATATTCCACATCTCATTTTTATTAATTTAGCTACAAACACTTGTGAGGAGAAAGGACAGGATGGTGAATGGTGCAAATCTTCATGCAAGAAGTTGCTATATCAAGACTTGTCGTGCATGTTTTCCACTGCCACTGTATTTACTATTGACTTTTGTACTGTGCTCTCACTCATGAATGCTTAGGGTTCAGCTTTAAAAGTACATTTTAAAGGTAAGAATTATATGGTTAGGTCTACATGTTACAAAATACATGGTAAGACAGTTACAAAAATCTGTACGATTATACACTACCTTTGCCATTTATGTGAACACAATATGCCAAAAAACAACATGGATTGTGATGATGTTATGTTTGGGACATGTGGACAAATGTACCTAACTCATCTTTTCTGGTTAGAATGGGGTAATTGTAATTTTCGTGTGTGCATGTTTTCATCTTGTTGAGACTAAACCTTCATGAAAGAGCCAGACGGTGTACAAAGAGAATTGCCATCATTTATACTATTATCATTAATAATATAAAGAGTCTAAAACGGTCATTATCATGTAATTTTTTTGTCCTTTTTTTACGTCTTCTCCAAGCACAGGACCTCCTCCCCTTGCTTTCTTTAAGTTGTCACTTTTCTTCATAATGCACAAACATTAGAATGCACCAAAGTTCCACTTATACCTGAAATGAAGTGACACCAGTTGGTCTGCACAGTCAGACATAGAGCACGTGTAAAGGCCTTATGATTATTTCATGATTGCCACTGTCATCCTTGTGTTCTGTAACCAAAGTGACATCACCACTTACCCCATGCTAAACACTGATGCATTTGCAAAATGGACGAGTCACACGCATGAGTCTGTGAGGAGGTTTTTCTCTACACCCATTAGCAAGGCAGCTTATGGATTCCCAGATGGCACAGAACTTGCGGAAGGAAATTACTGAAACTGTTGCAAAAGATAAAGTATTCTCTTGACATCTGCAGAAAATATTTCCATGATAGCTTTGTACTTCCTGTACAGCATGCGCTCTAATGCTACTCCAGGAGTAAAGTGGTGTATCGTTCACAGCTGCAACATATGTTCTTTTGAGAAGACTGCAGCTAAGTTTTAAATGGGGATGAAAGCTTAAGGGGGTTGTTGTCAGCTGATGACAGTCAGGCATTCAATGACCAATACATTATGCCTATGAACACGTGGCATTTTTTTTGTGTAAACTACTTCTGACTAACTTTTGGAATCCCTGTGCAGCTTTCTAATATCAGTTATATAGAAATAGCTATATAACTAACTGAGTTAGCCTAACTCTAACTGTTGGGGGTTGGTTTGAACAATTTATATCACTTTCCAATAACAAATACCAACAGTAACTTCAAACTGTGATTGAAACATTATAAATGCCTTCCAAGGGGGACAATTACTGCAGCTTTAAGTAGCTGTTCTGAAAAGCTGTAAACACGTACTTCTATTTACTTGTTTGTTGCGAAAACTTGATATTGACCTAGTTTTTATTATCTTTTACTGATTGCAGTTATTGCACATCCCTACAGGGCTGGCCCACAAGAATACAATTTGAGCCTATACGATGGTGGATATTCTTTATGTTTAGTTAGTTAAAGTCAAATTTTCCGTCTTGGACTTTTTGAACACAAACAAGTGTAGAAAACCGGGCCAATCAAGAGTAACACCATGAAACTGAGTCAGACCAAAGTTCACATAAAGGAAGTCGTAGCTGCTCTAAAGGGGAAAACATGTTAATCTAACATTACATGGCACAATCACAAAAGTTCAAATGTTGTTGGAATGCTCCTTTAAAGTGTCACATTCAAACCACCCCTCTTCCACCAATTCACGACTTTCACCCCCCACTAATGGCCTCGAGGCTGTGAATGGCACTTACCAAGTTTCTCCCCCACCCTCCCTTTCAAAGTTCCTCACCCTCTTCTCTACTACACTGAACCAATCCTCCCCCACTCCTTTCCCCTTAGCCTTGACTCAGGCTTACTGCCTTCTCACGGCTCAGCTGAACAGTGACCGTTGATTGGTGGTTGAGACAGACAAGAAAACCTTGGGTGTATTTATAGAGACTCTCATTTACCAGAACAATAACAACCCTCCCCCATGCTGAGCGAGAAAGAGAGCGACAAACTGACTTTTGGTTTCACATCTCAAGGCAAATACATATTAATATACACTATTAATATATTATTATATATTATAATATAATACTATATTATGTCCTGCTGAATGAGTTGAGTGTTCATTGTGTTAGTACTGTGGCAATATAGAAAATATGTCATCCACATCCAGACTCAAGTAAGCATGACAGCTGAAAAGGCTTCAACTCATATGTCACCACAATTAGAAGTAACGTATATATTCAATAAGTAGTTCAACATACTTATATTTCCATTAGATTCTCTTGGCTATGCTTACATTTCTGTAAAAGCTTTGCCCAATATCAAAACACATACAGTGAGTATTCATTTTATATGAGATGAGCCAATACATTATGCCATAAAGTACATCAGCCAGGATTCTTAAGTAATACCAGCAATCCTGTGACACAAATTAAACTAATTAATTTTAGAAATAGGGCAGCAAATTTTTGTTTGCAGTCTTGTAGCTCCACTTCTATCAACCCACATCTGTGACACACATTTACAGCGCTAAGATTGCCAGTCACGACTGACTGAGGGACTTGCAGGAGAATTATTTAGGTAGTTAGCATTAAGTCAGCTGTTCTCAGATCAGTAGTTATTAGAAGACAATGTCAAGAGATTAAAGATAACTTGGGTACTTGGTTTAGTCAGCATGGTTACATGCACAACTGAGTCGGACTACGGTTATAGTTACGCCAGGGCATTTAATTGGACCACCATCATTGTCCCAGTATACATGCAAGGGCAGGAAATGGAGTTATTCATCATAGTATGCCCAATGTGGCGAAGCTGTGAACATTTTAAAAGTGCAGTTTTGGTCATCCTAACACAATAATTCCATTTTCTGTAGTATCACATAAACATGCGCATTGTCTACTGGTAGATAACCGCTGTAGCTCAGGGCTAATTTTGTAGTTCTTCAAAGGCAGTTCAAGTTACTCATCTAGTCACTAGTTTGCATTCAAATTGATAAACTTACAATATGTGGTTTAAAACTTTATGATTAAAGCTACAGTAATTAGTTTTTTAGGTTGACCTCGTCAAATAAGGTTCATATTAGCCTTTTTCACACATGCCATATTGACGGATGTCCTTGTTAACCTGGTGCTATTGCCATTTGGTAATAAACACAGAAAAAACAGAGGTGTCTCAGCTCTCTATTAGTATGTGCTTACACACAACAAGCCAGCGTTGCACAATCATCAACTAACTACAGTGTTGTTGATAAGAGCAATGTTGGCTCGTCCTTACACATGAAGGCCGTAACTCCACTCTGTGACTCACTTTTGCTGGAACAAAGCAGCCCATCAACTCCAACCCCTTTCAGCTAGTTAGTATTGGGCTTTTTTTAGGTGGACATATGTGTTACTGGCATGTTAAGTGGTGAATTTAGTTTTAGAGGGTTTACTACATGATGTACATTTTATTTGGTTTACAAATTAAATCAAAGTTTGGCTGTGATGGTTAGCACTGTTGCTAAGCTCTCAGCTGGAACCTCTCTGTGTTTGCATGCTTTCCTTGTGCCAGTGAGGGTTCTTTCCATGTACTCAAGCGTCCTTGCAAAGACCAAAAAATTGCATGTCAGGTTAATTAGTGATTCTCAATTGACCCTAAGGAGCATGGAGTGCGCATGGCTGTGTATTTCTGTATTGGCACTGCGATAGACTGGCCACTTGTCCGGGTGGTACCCTGCTTCTCGTCCTAAGGCAGCTAGCATAAGTTTTAGATTCTCTGCGACCCTGGATTGGATAAAGTGGGTATGGAAAATGAATGAAAGCTAAGACGATTCTTTGTTGTTACTGGCTTCTTTTTCTTCACTGTATTCTTCCGCTTCTTCTGTTATTTGCTGGGTAAAAGCCTAGGATGGGAACTGTGGAGCATGCACTAAATACCTAAGCCAGTCTGAACCACATTGAATGTATCTAGGTGTGTTGGTCTAACTTCAGTACGATTTTTGTAAGATCAACATGTTTACAAGTACTTTACAAACTTTGGTTTTAGTTGGACAAATGCAATAATTTGATATTTTCCAATGCCATGTCACCTCAGTGGTTGTGCAGAGGGGTCAACAAGAAGATCATTGCTTCTTGATATATATATCAAACTTGGTAGGAGAAAGGTAGTAGTTAGAGCAATGATATGCCCCATGGTAAAATCTGAACTTACATATAAAAAGACTAACAATGTTTTTCCATTATATGGAATGGTACAATACTGTAAAGTTTATGGCTTCTTCTCCTTTTTCTGGTTTGGTTTTCCATTTTAAGTAGTATCATATAACTGATAATGATACCTTTCTTTTGGTACTACTTCTGTCAAAGTTCCAAGTGAACCAAGCCAATACAATATGATACGAGGACGAGACAACGCTGTAGCTGCTGGTTCTCTGCTGGAGAGAATCATCACCGCTGGTGTAAACAACAACATCGCTGCAGCAGTGCACAAACATAACCTGTCATACTTTCTTGTTCAAAGAGGTCATTTGGCAGGTAAACAAGCATTTTCTTAGCTAAATCACAGAAAATGAATTTGTATGTATGGATTGCATATTTTGTGAAAGACTAAAGAATAGACAAGCATGTTTTTAACTGTGAGTATGGATGGCTCTGTAAGGATTTTCTTTATTCCCCTGAATGAAGTTGAGATTTGTAGCACTCAGTCATTATGATCCTTCCCAAAACATATTTAAACTCTTCTAAGCCAGTCTAGAGTTCCTTATTTGTAAGTTACTTTGGAAAAAAAGCATCCACTGAATAAGTGTAGTGTAATAAACATAAAAGTGAAGTTGTCTGTCTCGTTTCTGTATCACTACAGCTTGACATATACGGTACTACAATCAGAAACAGCTTATTCCGCTAACATTGAAGGGATACTAAGAGCCGTGCAAGTTTAACTGCACAGTACTGTAACGCCATATATGTCCTATGTATAGGAATTATGAAACAAACTTTTGTTTCGACGATTTTTTTCTTCATTTGTGAGTTCCCATGCCTGTCCACTTTAATTCACTTCAGTGGTTCCTTTGCTTCAAAGGTATTTTGGAGGGAACGGCACCCATGGAAGTGAGGGGCAATGAACATTGGCCTCTAAAGTCAGTCCGCAGGCTTCCTTGAAGTTTGACAGAGAGGTCATAAAAATGGCAGCTAATTGTTCTCCTAGCTTATTGGATAGCATCATTACAGCTCGAGAGTTGTACGTTTCTGAAACTGGAGCAGTCACTCTAGACAATAACAACTACATACACAAGCGCCTCGGCAGGTGCTGTGTAGCAGTCGGCAGAGTGGAGCTATTTTCAGAAACTGAAAAAGTAACACTGGCAATTTATCAAGCTGTTAAAGTGACAACTTTGTGTCTTTCCAATATAAATTGTATTTTACTTGACTGGCTTGCACAGCTTCATTCAGACATTTAGAAAAAAGAACTGTGAGTGAGCAGAAAGAGGATGAAGAGTGTTTTCTGCGCTCTGCAACAGTATCATGGATGGACTTTAAAAAACATTTTGTCATTGTAGCTTTAATGTCCACAATGAGCTTCTAAAAGTGTAATTACTGATTGATTTTGACATCAGTCTCATCACTCATTATTATTTGAAAGCTAAACCTACTTCCTGTTTTGTACTGTCGAGCACACTAATATACAGGATGTTAAGTTATTTTTTTTTTTCATTCCTATCTACTCACATGCTAAGAAGTTATCTGCCGGATGTGCATGTGTATATGTAAAAAAAGCATATAAAAACATTTAAAAACAAATGGAGAAAATATTGAGGTCAGATCTCTTATTGCTGTGAAAATGCTTTTAAAACCTCTTCTTCACCTTGTGTTATCTGAACCTAAATCCACCACATTCAATCCAAGCTTGTTCCCCGTTGCAAGTAACGCAGAAATGTTCTTAGGTCCCACTTGGTAAAGCCCTGATTACACTCCAAGACAAATGCAGAATGCACCTATGTGCATTTCTGAGGTATACCCTCATACAAACATTCCACATATAGAGTAGGAATGTTTTGACAACAAGAGCATTCCCTATTTGGAAAAATATGAAAAAAAGAGAGAACAACCGCATAGAAAAGTCTGCTTTCAAGATGTATCGCCCAACACATAAATTCATTGCAACGAAAACTAATATACTAGTTAGATCAAATTTGATCAAAGGGGCCAGATTTGTTTAACATGTAATTTCCTATTGGTCTAATTGGATGAACATGGATATAAAATTAATTTCTCAGTTATGAACCCATTGGCTGGGTCTCTCTACATGTCATGTCATGGCTTCGCATTGAAAAAAAAAAAAATGACAAGACATGATTTCACCAAAGAGAAAAAAGAAAATGTGTGACCCACCAGATATAAGTAGAAACATGGTTGTAGTATTTTTCAGAGAGTATAGATTGAGCCGCGGTAGCATGAAACAGAGCAACAGTGGTTATCTTTAGTGTGGTTACACTTCTTGCACAATCCAGCTCTGAAAAACAGGCAAATGCTTTAGACATGGCACAAGGGTTGCCAAAAAAGTTGCCGGAGAGATACATGACATAAGCATCAACTCTATAAAACTGTATTATCTAGTGGTTACATGTAAAGTGGGAGTGGAAGCTTCAGCATTTTGTCAACTGTGCACATTATAGTTATTCTGGCCTGCAGGTTGACATTGGCCATGTTTCATCTCCAGAAACCGAAACAGCTGATCAGTCATGCGAGTTAAATGTGTGCTACAGACTTTGTTTGGAAAGTTCCAATCTCCCAGTAAAGACATTCATTTCTTTCTTTAGAAAGAGTAAATAAAATTCAACTAAAGGGCGGTTGAAACTTTTATTGCAAAATTGAAAGCATTACTTTATCTCGATGCCTCTTTCCACTTTCTCTAATGGGATATTTCAAATTGCTCCTTGAAAAGGATAATTTGGGCAATTGCTCAGGCACAAACGGATTCACTCAGAATCTGTGAGTTTAAAACAAGTGTTAGCGCGATTCTTTTATTGGAAGCCCAAGAACAAGCTGGAGAAGTCTTAAGTTAAACAAAGTATTTATTGGTGGTCACAAGTCAAGTAGCAGCGCTGGACTCGGAGAGACAGAGTTCTCGCATGAAATCCGTCCGACCAAGCCCCGATATCCGGAAACATTTCATATTTATGTTCACCTTTATCTCACAGAGGTTGTAACTACACTTGACAACGTATCATTGAACATTTACTAGTGATGTGAGCAGGCCATCCACCGTCTTTGTCATGTTCTTTGGATGTGATAAGCGATGTGTGTGTGAGTGTTGTTTCAGGCGTGCATCTACTGTACCAGACCTATCTGTCCTAATAGAGACGCTTTATCTGACCCAGTTATTTTATCCCGCTACGTCATCTTAAAGTCTTGGACATACATTGCGTTTGTATGAGCAGAGTGTACACGTACAAACTAGGAACATAGATTATTTAGTGAACTACAGAATATGAATACATAAAGTCTAAGAATAAAGCCAATTTATAACACAAGCAAAACAATGCAAGTAATCCATAAACCTGAGTCAGGCTGAATGTTGGGTGAACTCATCCTGCAAACAAAACATTTTTATTGCATGCTTCACTGTGTGGCACAGGGGTGTGTCTTAGCCTTACAGCCTATTGCTCCTATAAACTCAGTCACATGAGCGCACTCATGTGCTCGTTCTCGCTGACGTGCAGTCATACACTCACGCTTTCACATAAGGATAGAAGTCAATAAATGGCCTCAGGCAAAATATGGGAAAGGTCTTCCCCCAGCCAATGATCACAGCTGGAGATGTGGATAAATAGGCAAGGCAAGGCAAGGCATCTTTATTTATATAGCGCATTTCATACCACAGGCAACTCAATGCGCTCAATGTGTAAATATGTTCTGGAAAAAAGAAAGAAAGATAATAAACAGGATGCAAAGGGTAAGACAATATTGAATCTCCCATAGAAGTGCAACAATGCAAGGTGGAATGGATGCATAATTACATTGCACATATTCTGCCACGATCACGACTAATTGGGATTTCATGCAAATATCCTGGATTTAAACAGATGTGGTGATGTGATTGTTGAGCTTCAGATGCAAAGCACACCATTAGAACAATTGGCCCTGGGATGAAAATAATGGCAGTTTTAATGAATTTTAAAGTGCATCATTGTTTATTGTCACAAGCTTCCGCAGCCTTGCACACACTTGCTGGAATATCAGTCACAGCACAGCAGAAACTTGTGTTGATTCTGTGTTTTGTTTGCACAGACTGGCTGGGTGAGTTTCTCAGTCTCCACACCTGGGAGTGGCTTATTAACATTAGTTGCCGGACAATGTCACACAATGACAAAAGCTTGCCGGTGGTTGCCCATTTATAGACAAATCCCCTCGACAATAGATGAGCTTGCTCCCCCCAAAGTGGCTCCATTCATTTGCAACTGCAGGCAATAGGCTGTTGTTCTGAAGTGGGCAATCAAGACACAAGTGCATCTGATGTGCAAACAATCTCACACGCAGAAACACACACGTGCAGGCCTCCACAGTCACGTAAAACACGTAAATGAGCCGAGGGAACATCCGTGTACATCTGTAGCTCCACTGCTGCCTGCAGTCTGAGTGGCTCAGAATAGCACAGAGGCTACATTCCTTTGCCCTCCCTCCACTGCCTCGACGAGGCCAACACACAGCAGACTGGTGGGTCACATGTACCAACAGTGATCTCAGTGATCTTGAGGATGAAGTTCACACAGCAGAGCAACAATCTCACAACAAATACACGTGTAATAAGGAAGTAAGTGGCTGTAGACAAGTTAGCAACACATTCTTTTTACACCGGTGTATTACTGACAGACAGCAGGAATACATGTATAAACTTAAAACTATCTATCTATCTATCTATCTATCTATCTATCTATCTATTTATCCATAGAATATACCTATCTATGTATCTATAGAATCTCTCTATAGTAAAAACAGTAGCAGTGACTTATGTATACAAACAATAATCTTTCAAAAAGAAACAGTGGGGAGGAGGATATTTAAATTGGCTTCTGTGTCACAACTCTCCAATGGCCTCTTTTTTCTCTACGCCCATGCACAATTATATTAAGTAGGGCCAATAGGAACAAAGAAGAGGCAGGACCGAGGCTCCACCTCTCCCTGACTGCCTTCCTCTGAGCTTTTTAGATGTACATAATCCCTGAGTTGACCCAGAAAATAGGCAGTCGTTTCAAGATCTGATGCGGCAGTCTTTGTGCACACCGTCCCCGCTTGAGCATGAAGCGTAACCCTGAGGAATACACACTGTAATTCAGAGGAGCTTCGCCTCGGAAAGGAAAACTGTTTGAGAAGACGGAGCCCAGGCAAAGTCGCGCAACTTTGTGAATACGTAGCGGATCGGGTGAGCGATTTTTATCGGATTATTTGTTGGAGAAACTGGGGTTTTGCTGTGTGGTGGTCTCGGGGGCTCCTGCTGCCGCTCCATTGTTTGCATGCTCTTGTTTCAAAGTCGAGATGAATAAAATGGATAATACAGCGCTACAGACTGAGGGCAATGGTCGAATAAACGTTTAAATAAATTAAAACTGTAGGCGGAGAAAAGCAGAAGCCTGCGTTTCGTTGCCTTGTTCGAAATGTGGTGATTCAGCTGTTGGGGAAGATGTTGCATGATGTCAATGTTCTTTGTTGCAACAATACGTGCAAAAAATGTTACAGATATTTCTACCTCAGCTTGTCATGCAACGTCGGTGGGATTTCAGCAGTTCTTTGCGAGATGGGCGCATTTTCCCTCTGTTTAGTCATCTCATTGTGATTGAATTAACGAGCTGAAAAAAATGTACCCAAACAATGTATGTTAACCTGTAATTTCAACCTGGGCGTTCTTACGTTGGCACAAAGAGGGGTGGGTTTGGGAAGACTAAACACACCAGTGAGGTTTTTCAGTGTTCGTCAGCAGGTAAAATAACCTTGCAGATGTTTTGTTCCGGAAGCGATTTTTGGTGGTTTGACTTGAGGAAGGATAGTAACATTACAAAGAAACTTGAGCCTTTTTTTCTCTCCATATTAATGGAGGTGCTAAACGTGGTCACTGGAATAAATTGTCTGAGTGAAATTTGGCTTTAATGACCGCCATGTAAAATCTCCTGACAGCATGAACATAATATTGACCAGCCTTACCAGTTGAAATTCGATTAAAATAGATAGTTTTAATGACACGTTAGTGGTAACCCTGCTATAACTCATGTTCACTACCAAACAGTCTGCTCCTAAAATTGACTTAACAGTGTCTCCTTTCTGCCTGTACACAGGAGACATGGCAGATCATCTGATGATGCCCATGAATCACAGCTCAGCGGGCGCCAGTCTCCACGGTTACAGGATGGGCATGAACGGTGGCCTGCAGGCAGGTCACCAGCAGCATGCCAACCAGCAGGGCATGCGAGCGCTGCCCAATGGCCAGATGATGCACTATGGAGGCGCCCAGGCCAACATGGAGACCGCCATGAGGCAACGGCAGGGCATGGTGGGCGGATCCATGAATGGACAGCTGAACGGGGCTCAGATGGGTCACCACCAGATGACCTCCGGTAACATGATGTATAATGGGCAGTCTCAGCAGCAGCAACATCACCCTCAGCAGCAGCATCACATGCATCCACAGCAGCACCAACAACAAGCCCAGCACCCACAGCAGCAGCAGCAGCAGCAGCAGCAGCAGCAGCAGTTCATGAACGGAGGGTTAACATCGCAGCAACTCATGGCCAGCATGCACCTGCAGAAACTCAACACCCAGTATCATGGGCATCCATTGGGTCCTATGGGTGGGAACCACATGGGGCCCACGACCCAGTATCGCATGAACCCAGCTCAGCTGGCTAGCATGCAGCACATGGCCGGGCCCGCGCTGGCCCTTAACGGCATGGATGCGGATATGATCGATGAGGATGTCCTGACGTCACTGGTCATGGAACTAGGCTTGGATCGGGTCCAGGAGCTGCCAGAACTCTTCCTTGGCCAGAATGAGTTTGACTTCATCTCAGACTTTGTTAACAAACAGCAGCCAAGCACCGTTAGTTGCTGAAAGGACCATATTTGCTCAGAGGCACAAATGGAGACAGATGAGTGAGAATTGTCCAGGACGGATGAAAGAGAGCTCATGTCTTCGATTTTCATCTTATGAGTTCTGTACAACTGAACTGAAGTTGCAGTGCAGGGTGCACTGAAGAGAACTCTGGATATCCACTGCGAGCGCACAACGTTTGAGTCTCATGTGTTTGTTCGTGGCCGGAGGCTGGCTGGCTTCCTCTTCTCGTATTTCCTGGTCATGAATGTAATAAAGAAATGCTGAAATTCTTAAAAGCCACTCTGAACAATTCTATGACACTATGTAGCCTCAAGACTGGACTCCATGACAGCTTACCAGTAAAAAGGTGTATTTATTTATTGCTTATCTGAGAAAACTGCTATAAAGATAAACCACCTTTCTCTGTTTTGGGATCAAAGTGGTTTTTATTATCTTTTTCTGAGAGTAGGTTTGGGGAGGAATATTAGATTTAAAATTTCTGCTCATGATTTTTCACCCATTTTGTTTGGCTTGGTATTGAAATAAGCTCAGATGACAATATCATCCAAAAGGAGCATGAATTTATTATTTTCTTTTATCAAACAGAAATACAGTGTTGTCTCGTTTGAATGGGGTGTCATCCAGACTTTAAAAATGGTTCACTTTTGGTAAAGTGCTGCCTTTTTTAGATGTTCTCAAAAAAAAAATCAACTGCTTGTTCTGTATGAAGCTGTATAACTCCAACATGTCCACACTGTTGTGTTCTATTGGAGATGTAGAACCGCCTTAATCACACAGATTTTTATTTATTGTTTGTTTATATAGTTCCCTTTTTTGTGGTCAAGATGGGGGGATGGTCTTTGTGAAAGGGGTTTTGAGGATCAATAAAAATGGCCTGGATTGAAGTGTGGCCTGCTTTTCCATTCATTGCATAGCTCTTCCCTTTGGCAGTGAAGAGCTAGCTAAGTGCTTAGGTTAACCTGTGGGTGAATGGAAACCTCAGCTTTCTTTCAAGCCTGGGATGGGAATGTTTGGACATATTTAATATTTATGGTTTATTGAGAGGGATATACACTTTAGATCTGGTGGGTTTACCATTATAATTGCTAAACACTTGGTGCAACTGTAATGTGTGAATGAAATATGATGATTACATATCTGCTGGTTATATTTATATAATATATTTTCAGTTAAGCCTTGCAAAAAAACAACATTCTGACTGATGCTGGTTTCTTTTCTAAACCACAACCTGTTGTTTATGTGCTATAATTAAAGGGGGGCAGATGGTGAGATAATGATGAAAAATGCTTACCTTCGTGGGGTTTAACTGACTAACCTTCCCTGAGACAAAGACCATGATGCCATATCCCAGCTCATACAGGGAACAGTAAAAAACGGACTGTTTTGTTGTAAGCAGTGACTGAAAAAATGACTTGCAAAACAGCCCTGTGCTGCTGCCAGTTGGAGGAGTGAAGCCATTCTCCTAATATGATTGTATTCATTATGAAATGAGGGTAAAGGGATTCTCTGAGGAGGCAGGGTTTGTTCAATTGTTTTGTGCCTTCAGGCTGTGAAAATGCTTGATTGGGGTCATGTTGGGAATGTCATCCCCGCATTTAGCTTTCTACACCCTCAACAAAGGTATCTTTAGTGACATTGTGAGTAACAAGGGGAAAATGAGACAGCTGATGTAAAAATAATGTTAGCTGATTGCTCAGTTTTGAAGTCAGCTCAGCTCTTGAAGCGGCCCCATCGGCTCATTTGTCCACTTGTGTTGATGGCTGATGTGCTTAGTTTGAAACATGAAGATCCAGATTGAATCATATACATATAGATTTTTTTTTTTTTTTTCAAATACCTAAGACTAGCTTAAGGTGCATGTGCAGATTTCCTTGGCTTGAGGCTGACAAGAGAATGGCTCAAAAGTAGGCCAACAGCTTTGGCACACGCTTTAGTGACGGTTGCAGGTCCTTTGCTCTGTGCCAATCTGTTGAGATGGTCTTTTGGTGTGTGGCACATGGGCCATGTTGGCACACAGTCAGAACTCTCACAGTCTCCTCATATATCTCATAATTGTATGCTGCACTTTGAGCTCCTTGTGTTGCCCCAATCAAATGTAGAGGTTTTGTACCTTGATTGTGACAATGAATGGCCAACTACGCCAAACAACCGTGTTTGCTCTCCCAATCCCTTATTATGACTGCCGCCTGCCTCACAGAGGCCAGTCTAGACGCACGCTAAGCAGGGTGGGACACTGAGACGTTTACAGTTACTTCTGGTTTTCTTGCTCACTTGTTTTCAGCCCACCCACAGCAACCGCTCAACACAACACTGTGTCTTCCTGTGGCAGCTTGCTGCTTTCTCTATATAAGTCAGACACCAAAAGCCACATTCTCAGACAGACAAACTGAAAGAGACAAAAGATAAGGGGGCGAGAAAATGTGAGGATCTCCTTTGTCAACTATTAGAAATTAGCTGGAGGGATTTTCAAACTCTTCACTCTTGGGGATTTCTTCGCTGGGTTTTCCCACTGCACTTATATGATTCCATTGAAAACCCTTCAATAGACATCACATGCTAAATGCAATCCACCATACATTCCTCTCTCCAGTTCTAGATTTGTACATTTACAGCACGAGTAGTATCTCGTTCTCTCTTTCCAGGCTCTGGTCCAGCTGGTGCCAAGCCTGAGCTCATGTTAATCTCTGGTCTCAGCGCCAATGACGGATAGGTGGTCATTTGCTGTTGTCACGCATGGCCAGGTCTTCACATTCACCGACACACACACACACACACACACACACACACACACTCACACACAGAATCCGCACACAACCTGATCAAACAAGCTAGCTGGGACACCTCTGTATCAGTGTGGAGCCAGGCAGGAAGATAAAAGATTTATGTCTCATCTTTGCTCATTGTGATCCTTATACCTTCACACCTGCAGTGTGTTGGTAGATTTCAGTGCTTCCAACGATGGTGGAAATGAGCGGTGCAGGACCGTTTAGATAATGTAAATGGGTTTTGTGATCTTGAAACAGTATGACTAAAGTAAATAGTACCTCTCATTTCATTCTCAACTGTGAAGCAAGAGTGAAGTATGCAATGACAGAAGCAGAATGAGAAGAAAACGTTGAGTTTCTTAGATAAAAGGATGAGAGATTTACTGTCACCAAGGGGAATGTTTCTGTATGTGTGTGAATGCAATGTGAAGAGGGCGCATGTTTGAGCTCGCCTGCTTCAACAAGGGAGTTTGGAGGCTTTTTGGCGTGCTTTGTGTTAACCTTGTGTGTGTTTTTTTTTTTTTTTTTTTTGTTGGCCGAGGGTAAATAAACAGCAGCTCCCTCAGGGCAGGGTTCATACAGTGGACATATTGCTTAAGCTGAACTTCCTGATTTTCTAGCTGAACAGTCACCTTGTGTCTCCGCTTGACATGTGGTCTCATCGGACACTTCCCTTCCCTCCCCTGCTTTAAGGTTCCACATATAAAGCTCTGCATCTTCTTCACAACAGAATCCCTCTGCTTTAATCATAACTTTGTTTCCACATAGTTGAGCTTGGCCTGTGGAGCGTTTTAGTTTTCCAAACAAGATCTGAAAGGGAGGCTTCTAAATGCAGCTGTGTACCTTGTTCCTGCAGCCTCCAGAGGTAAGCGGCTCATTCTGGCATGTCAGGGCAGGTGACATAGAGGTTGCCTAGTGACTACCAACTCCTCCTACACCCCCCCTTCTCTCCCAAATCTGGGATTGAGTGGTTTGCCAACTCTTTGAAGTCAAAGGTAGGGGGTGTAAATAATTTATTTTCCTGCACACAGCTGACACTTCTCAGTCAGGCTGGCTCAAACACATGATGTTGTCTCAACAATGTTAAAGGTGTTAAATATTAAAGGGTTGTGTGATTTGCAAGGTTGACCCAAACTGAGCAGAGATACAGCTTCACAACAGTGACAGAAAACTAACGCTCAGGTCAAGCTGGTGCAGACATGGGCTAAATTTGTACTTTTTTGCTTTGTATGCTTTTCATCTGCACATGTTTTATGTTAGGAGAGGGTTGTAATTTTGTAATTCAAACTATTTCAGCCACTGAAATAATCTTAGATCACCTTTTGCAGTCAAGTGTGATATTCCGAGGAGGACCGAAATGAGTCATTATTTAACAGGGTTGACAGAACAACAGCACTTAATGATCAATTTTACACAGCCTGGAAAAAAAAAAAAAAGCATCTTAAATAATAGTGTTACCCTTTTGGCTTAAAAAGCTACATTCCAGTTGACAGATTCAGCTCCACAGTGCATTAAGCGCTACACTGTAATAACCAGAACACCTCTGTCGAAGCAGAGCTGAAACAATTTTCTTCTCAAAGGTGCCTTTTGTTACAGTTTTATCAGTGGGTAGCAGGGAAGTTTACATTGTTGTGTCATCTCCAGCACTTTTGCTCAATTTTATTTGACCTGTTTAACGCCAGCTGGGAAATTATTTGGGCCAACCCTGGGGAGTTAGATTCATAGGTTAGAAAAAGAAGGGAACAGTATTAGCACAGTTTATGTTCTGTACACAGTGTCTTTGTGAGCAGGGCTTTAAGCCTGTGTGCTAATCTGGTGGTGACAGCGACAAGCACATGCTACCAAAGACCATGTAACAGGCTACAGGTGGGGGGGTGGAGTTAGTGCAGCTGAGCAGTTCTTTTTAGGCTTGTCAACTGTTATCCTACAGGTGGAACCTCAATATATTGTAACATCAGTGGGTTGCTTACAAGAAGAAAACAGAATGTGTATTTTGCTTTCTTGACACAATGCTAGTTAATGCCAATCAACACTGCATTGATGTGTGTTCACTTATATATCTGGGCTTTCTTTGTTCTTTATTCTTTCATTTGATCTATTTTTCAAGGAGGCGATCTGTGCTTTCTTTGTACTTGAAATACACAGTCTGCTGTGTGACCTCCAGTTTCCTTCTAGAAAAATCTTGCCCTATGATGTCTCCACACCATCTGCTGACAGGAGTTTGACTGGGTGAGCGTGCTCTTATTTTCTCATTGATGTTTTCTCTCTATAACTGGAAGTCACTGGAGAGTCAAGAGAGTCATATTCAATATCAGAAACATTTGTATGTAGACATAGAGGTCAAGAAAAGATTTGGTATATACTTCCTCTGAGATGTGAGCACATTTGCCCTTTTATCCTTCGTAAGCTGGTTATATAAACCCTCAAATGCTGTTCCAGGACAGACCCGTTACACGAAGAAGTGTCGAAAGTTACGTCAAACTTAACCCAACAACTGCATTGCAAATTGAAAAAATTAATAACAAACAAAGTTTAGGCTCATCTCCAGAGTAACTAAAATGTGGTAGGTACAATTACTGAGGAGTTATGATAATGTAATATAAAGCAGGAGAATGATGCAAGGATCAACCGAACAAAGAAATTCAAAGGCTCTGGGCTTTAAAGGCACATCAGGATCCTCACACTCAGTGAAGTGTGAATGCCTAAAGGCATGCTGGGATTTCTAGTTTCAGTTGGAGAGAACGTTTGAATGGATTCAACACCTTATTTTTGTTTTACCTCTCCCAAACTGTGTTCACACTTCAATTGTCTGCAGAATGCAACATACCAGGCTTGTCCCACTGAAAATATGCCACTTTAATGGCACAACATCCAAATTAAAGAAATGAGAAAGTCTCTTTTTTCTTTTTCCTCTCACAGTTATGACTGATCTGCAAGCCCACAAAACTTCCTTTCATACATACTGAAACCGTCTCAGCTTCACTGGGTGAGTGGCTGTTGGGGCAATGACTGTGGAGGACTGAGAAACTCTACACAACATGAATGGTAAGTATCAAGGGCAGGATTTCCCCAAATATCACAGTTTGTCATAACAAGGGCTCAGCAAAACAAGAGTGGCAGCTGATAAAAATCCCACAGTAGTGTAAGGAGCTGAAATGAAAACTGATTTAACAACCTTCTGAAATACTGCAAGGAGCCCAAGGAGCTGTTATTTCTACAAATAGCACCGGCTTCATGGACAACACACGGGTTACTATTACACATCAACAAGCACAGGCACCAACCACAAGCTCCTAGCTCGTCACATGTGTCTGAGCATAACAAACACAGCACAGATTGTGTGTCATATGCTCTCTCGCACACACACACACACACACACACACACACAGACATGCATTCATGTCACTTACTGTGCTGGGTTTGGTCACTGTTTTCAGCATCATGTGGTGTGTTTTCCTGTTTTGAGGGTGTGGTTAGACTTTTCTAAATTGCTTAGAAGGAGTAATTATTTGGCCGCATGCTCAGTAATCCAGTCATGTGTGGGAGAAAAAAAAAACCACGACAACAATATTTACCAGAAACAGAATGAACAATAGGTTCACACAATCATAGGGGAGGGTCACTAATGTGCCCCTCCACTCGGAAATGATTTCATCAATGAATGTTTGACCATTAGCGCAGAATGATGTACAGTGACATGAAAAGGGAAAAAGCAAAAAAAAAGAACAACGTTTGATCCTCTTTGAAACATACCGCACAGATAAAGGTGACATACTGGAACAAATCACACATGTAATTGAGATTTTGTGGGGGTTCTTCAACCGGAAAAATCTAGTATACTCCTACATCGTTCACATCTTCACATTAATAAAATAAAAGAATGGGTTTCAAATCAGATGAGATGTCAATATTAAGAGCTTCTTAAGAGACCAAGAGTCGTTTTGGTTCCATCTAAGCGTGACATCAAGGACCTGGCGTTTGTTTACGTGCAGTTTCAAAGTTTGGTTTAGGTTGGACAGAAAATATTTCTAATTAATTTCTAATGCCATATAAACATAATTAGGAAGTTATTAACCACATCTGCCAACAAATGGGCGAAACGAGCAAATCAAATCAAATAATTGGTCACAGAAAGAGCAAACATATGTTGCAGGCTAAAATCAGCATTTCAGAAGAACCTCAAACCAACTTTGACACACGGTGGTGGAGACGTGATAGTGTGGGGCTGCCTCAGCCTCAAGGACTGGGCATCTTGCAAACTTTAGCAGTTTCACTCTTGTACTGATGGTGATAACCCGTTTTAATCTTTGCACGCTGCTGTGGTTTCACACATTTACTCAATAAGATAACCACTGCGTCATCACCGGATGTACTAGTTTGGCCATAATCTGGACTTTTTATTTGGAAGCTGACTATACCAACTGTTTATTCAACTATGACATCTTTGACATCATATCAAACAGTGCTTTAAGTTGCCGTTAACATGAAAATTATCTCAAACATGCAAAGGTATCTATGAAGAGATGGCTTAGACAGGAGAGATGGGGTGCTATGGGATGGCTGCATCAAAACCCAGATTTGAATGCAACTAAATTGCTGAAATGGACAGTAAATGCAAAACAGTGACATTAACAGTGATAAGGAAGAGTAGGTGAAAAGATTCAGCAATATAATGCATTGAACCTTTAAATTAAATTAAATTAAATAGGTCTTTCTCTAGGCAGTACATGATTTTACAGGACAGTATGTTTCAAGTTTGTAAGTACGTCAATTTTAAAATTGCTCAGCTGACAGTGACAAAACTGTGTTGAACCCAACTTTGTAACATTTTCAATATTGCAACTAGTTGGGAAGCTACCCCTGACGCAATAGATAGCTTATGTTAGTGCGATTTGGAAATCTGAGGCTTGCTTTGCACAAACACTTAAAGCCCTTCAACTTAGACATCTTGTTTCTGTTAGCAAACTTTGTGATATTGAAAAGATCAGAAGGAAAATATTATTCCAGGCAGTGATCTTTTTTTTTTTTTTACTGAGGGAGAAGGTGCAGATGTAGGAATCTTTTGAGACAGGGTAGTTAAACTTGATGATTAAATGTCGTCCCCCCCCCCCCCCCCCCATCTTAAAACATGCCGGAGGGGAGTCTTTAAATAGCAGAGATTTCATCAAATAAATCAGGAGCAATATAGCAGAAACACTGATAATGGAGACAACCACATGATGTAGTTACATGGTGTAAAAATATCAGATTGTCATGGAGAGACAAGCAGATGGAGAGATGGCCACCCATGGCACTGCATGTCAGCAGTGTCAGGAAGAAATAATAAGGGGGCATGATTGAGATAAGGGTTGCGCTGCCCTCTGTTGGTGGACAATTTGTAAATCTGCAACCTTCGATCAACCAACTTGGAGAAGCTTACATTGTTTGTGAAATTTGCAGGAATGAATCTTTGTGAAACAGCCAAGCAAAGTAAAAACACATTTTAATTTAAATAAATGTATAAAACAAATCTGTGACAGCAGACTTCACACAGTGTGTAAACAAACAACGACAAACTGTTTTGACATTGCAGAACAAAAAACTGAAAAAACAAAACAGTTGAATTATTATATATTTATTGAACATGTTAAATATGATAGGGCTCTCCACGTCGGAACTCTAATCATATAGTATAAAAATTAAAAAAGTACAAATAACAAGGACAAAACATTGTAAACAACATTTAGAATAAGAGAACAAAACACATTTCCTCATGGCAGTCTTTCAACAATAAGGGTTTGTTCTTTCCCCCTCATAAATCAGGATTTTCTCAACAGACTTTATCTTGTAGTTGTAAAATTATGCCTCAAACTGAGACTAATCAGAAAGAGTCCCAACTATTGGGATGAGCGTAGTGTTTTCTCTTCTACCGTTAGGGTTTTTCTCTTTTCGTATATCCCAACACAAATGTTGTAAAAAATACATGTCCATATATTCATGAAGTACAAAATATTTAAACGTACAGATTAAATGTAACATAGTAAAAGTAGGCTGTTGAGCCTTTAACAGTAAAAATGGCCACAAGTCTTCAAGTTATACTGAAATGCAAAAATTAGGATTTACAAGTGGGCGATCTTACATATCCCATGCTGCCATAGAGCTGGATTGTGCTACACAAAATAAACATTCCTCATTAGATGAGGAAAGGACAGGGAGAATGGAGACCAGATATGGTGGTCCGATGGAAGTTGCTACATGTAAATGGTCAGTACATGTCCATTATGAAGTGCATGATATACTGACCCTAGAATAGGGAAATGGGGCGGGAGAAAAGTCCTTTGGAAAGCTGTGGTTGGGTGATTATCTCCTCATGCCCGTTTGAGCTTGTCAATGTGGAAGGTGAGTTTAAGGGCAGGGCCAAGCTTCAAACCCATGTATTTCATCATCATGTCGCTGCGCAGCAACAAGAGAGCTTTACCATCAATCTCCTAAGGAAAAGAGCGAGGGGGTTATTTTTGTTTGTTCGTGGCAGAGCTTTAAGTTGCATCTAAACTACTACACATAATCAGATGTTTAAAGTGTGAGCCTAGAATCTATTGGATTCTATTGGACAGAACACAAAGAAAAGACGGACAGAGAAATACAGTTATTTGAGGTACCAGACTGAATGCAAACATACATGTTTTCTGAAAAGGTCAGCATGTGGAGCCAGCACTGGGTCAATGTCTCTGATATACCGCATGACTTCCTCTACAGTCCACAGGTTTGGATCCTGACCGCTGGGTCTGGGGCTTTCTCGGAAACTGCCCGAGCCTGAGAGCAAAAGAACAAATCCAAATCCATAAAGACAATCTTTTGTAGGGTTCATCATCTGCCTTAACTCCAGAGGGCTTTGAAAGTTTTTAATGTTACTCATTAGTGTGTAAATGATATTTTTTACAACAGAATTGTCTTTAATCTGCTTGTCACTTACATCAAGATAAGACTAAAGCTGTTGCCGGCTTTTTTTGTTTTCTTGATGAAGTTTCGAGGAGTAGCGATACAAGCACGGATAAACAAGAACAGATAGCAGAACGTCGAAACAAAAACCAAACGCCCGGCACAGCGGAGGCCGAAGAGCTGTCCCTCGACGTGGATCCTCATCTGTTGTTTGGAAATACTTCGGATTCAGGGCAAGTGATGTTAACCAAGAACAATTCATATGCAAAGAGTGCCGTAGAGAAATAATCGTGATCTCAACACTGATCAAAAGTAATCATGATTATTATTTTGGCCATGGATTCACTATGATGGCTCGCTAGGTGAGAGTTCAGATCCGTTGTGCTACCGCTGTGATTAATCAATGCGTGACAGACTTTGGTCTAATGTTCCCTCCTTGTATAAATGATTTCAAGACATTAGATTTCACGATGCACCATAAACTGCGTGAGAGTTGATCATCCGATGTATTTTGTGTTCACCTTGTAAGCAATGATCAGCGTACATACAGATGTAATTGCATCTTTAATGGTAAAACAGGATTCAAGTTCATTTCGACTTTGACACCCGACAGCATACAGTTTTTTCCTAATTTTGTACACCGACACAAATGCAAGACTGTTCCCTGATTTGATCATGTAGAAATATCAAGACAACAGAAACGTGAAAGTACTGAAAAGTTAAAATGTAGACAGTTTGCCACAATCAGTGACTCTCCTACCGGTTGACTTGTTGTGATGCAGAAGTTTGGAGGGAGACCTGAGGCCAGATACCAGTCCAGGAGAGTTTGGGGAAAGGGGAATTTTCTTCAAGTGCTCTGGTGCTGCAACACTGTTCTCAACGAAGGACTCACCTGTGGACAAAGCAGATGCGTCACTGGGACAAAATAATCTTACAGATCATTTCAGAGTCACTATACAAGAAATGGGGCCGGCAGATGAAAAAAGGAAGAAAAATAAATCAGCCATAAAAGCTTTACGGCTCTAACACAGAGAACATTGCAGTGCTTTAAGTGTGTGGTACAACCTTCAGGAAAAGCACTAGGGTCTTTTGAGGGGAATATTACCCCGTTATAGAAATCTCTTCAAATATTCCATTAACTTAATTAAAATTTAAGGAAATTGAAAAATGATTAAATGATTAACCTCCTTCCACCAAAACATAATTCCACTTGCTCCTGAGCCATGAACTACCTCCTTTTATATGATTATTCAAACCTTTATTGGACAGTAATTTTCAAAATGAAATGTTTTACATAAAATGTGGTGCAGAGATGGGAACTGAGAGCCACTTATCGTGTAAATAAATACTACATGAATAAGCGGAATCCTTAACCGAATAACTACTTTGAAGTCAGTGCAAATCCTTTTCAGACACAAATAAATTAAAAAAAAAAAAAAAAAAAACATTCATCGGCTTTTTACAAAAATGTCTTTTCAGGACGAGCATACCATCAGTGGTGTGTCGTGGGATTTTTGCCAGTTTCTGCGAAAGAGGACTGCTGAAGTCTTGAAGGAAGCGCTTGGTGCCTCGGCCTGGGCCCGTGGTCAGGCTGTCTCCAAAATTCCTTCTCTCTAAAACAAGTACATGTGGAGGACAGAGCATCAGTTGATGCAGCCAGAGGGTATAGTACCACGTGAAGCAACATGAAAGAAGATGTGATTAAGATACAGATAAGTGGACCAGATGGTATTTTATAATCTTATAAAAGTCTGACATGCCGACTGAATCTGTGCGCATTCCCCCCAAAATTATACAACCATGGCAGGCAGCCAGGCCGACAGGAACTCCGGCCAGACCAGACAAAATTTATTTGCCAAAAACAACATCAAATAGAAGTCAGCGGCCTAATAAATTGGATTTGGTGGCATGTGTGCTCCACTGTTCAACGTAACAAAACAAACATTTTATTAAATCTTGGTACTTTATGGACACTTCTTTAACTTCAGCCCAGTGCGAGTCTGCTGTGTTGTTGTAATTCACAGTTACAGTGCACAGTGAAAATGAGTACACCCCTGTTGAAAAGTAACATTTTGAACAATATTTTAATAGACACACAAGTTATTCCCAAAACGTGCATAGAGTAAGTTTAATACAACATCTGTTCAGCTTACAACAGAAAAGAAAGGTCAATAATATAACTTAAATGACATATTTGTCCATTTTTGTGAAATTATGCTGGTGCAAAAGTGAGTACACCCCTATGTTAAACTCCCTGAGAATGGGCCGTGTTGGCCCGAAATGTCATGAAATGAAAAGGCATTAAAAGGGAGGTCATCGTTGTGCGCTTCATCCTTGCCTTACATTGAAATTTTACATTTTGAGTCTGCACCAGGCTAAAAGAGACGTGTGTGAGATTTGACTGAAATCCTATGGAGAGTATCATGATCTGCTTCAGTAGTCACAGTACATGTTGACAAGCATGTTTCTTTTGGTGAAATTCAGCTTCCTACTGTTGATGGCATCCATACAGCCCCAAACCATGTCACTCCCACTACTATGCTTGACTTTAAGCATGGGGCACTTTTCTTTGTACAAATCACTTTTTACCACCACACATGCTTGACACCATCGAAAGCAAATTTGTTTATTATTGACCTTTCTTTTCTGTTGTAAGCTGAACAGATGTTGTATTAAACTTACTCTATGCAACTTTTGGGAATAACTTGTGTGTGTATTAAAATATTGTTCAAAATGTTACTTTTCAACAGGGGTGTACTCATTTTCACTGTGCACTGTACATTAGTCTCTCCTCTCCTACGCTCCTGTAATATCTTTGCTGTGTGAGACAGTGCAGACTAAAGCTGGATTTATAGTTGATGCGTCGCTCACGGCGCAGCCGGCGTGTGACCTCAAAATGACATTTCTGACCTGGCGCGCCATGAAAGGCGGCGCAGCGCGTTGTCATGCACCAGTCGAAATTTGTAACTTAGCGCGCCCGGAGAACGACAAAACGGATGGACCAACTCGAAAACAGGCTGACGGTTGTGTCATGTAAAATACTTTGTGCAATTAGTTTTAAATAAATGATGTCGTTAGGAATTTGCTGTGGTTTCATTCACTGGTATTCACTGGAAGCGGCGTTGAGTATTAGCGCTATATAAAACCGATCTATTATTATTAACATTGTTGCATCCTGAAAGGTAACGATAATTCACAAGTGTGTCCATTGAAGCACACTATTTCATAACAAACTAACAAAGAAATGGTAAGACAATACACTTAAAGTCCTATAGCAATATTCTAAGTACCGGTACTATATCAGACTATAATGGTGAGAACACACCTATTGAAATTTCAACTTCTGCAGGCTCATCAGCTATTATGTAAGTAATCTTTCTCTTTCGTCGCATTTTCGCCGGCAAGGTTCTAAGCAGCAGTACCATTGATGACAGTGCTACAGGGGCATTGTTTTCTTCTCCACTTTCGTCGTTGTAGAGTAGTTAGCGGTAACCTTCACGTAGCAGCGACACCTCTGTGACGGAGAAAATTGCAACAACTGGCGCATCGACTCGCGCCACTATAAATGGTCATCTACACCGCTCGCGCGAGCCATCGCAGCAACCATGCTAGAGCCTTAAGATAGACCAAGAAGTTGGAAATAACTACCTGATTTGACATTGACTCATTACATACCGAGCATCTTACTTTTGACTACATGAAAAGTGCACACAAACTTTTTTTGGGTACGGATTTTTCTGTTTGTTTGTTTTTAAGGTCATTTGGAGTTTTATGTCTTAAAAGAATTTAATACAAAACATCAACAAAAGAACAATTCTACAGTAAAAAACAAACAAATTAACTTTGAATACGACTGCTACCTGGTGAATAGAAATTGTGTCACAGTTGCATATTGTCATTGTGCAGATGCACATGTGAACACACAATGAAAAAAGAACGGCTCTGACCTGTAGAGTACGAGTGACTGTCGTAGTTTAGACCTCCCGTGGCCACAGGCTGGCTGCCAAACAGAGGATCACAATGAAGATTGTGGCAGAGTTTTTCCAGGAAGCGGAGTACGTAAGTGACACTGCTGACTGTAGGGAGGGTCAGGGTGTGCTGCTGCTGGTCAAAAAAGGCTTAATGATACACACAGAAGAATTAAAAAAACGACAGTTAATCAGGTTCCCCTCCTTGGTCTTCAGTATCAAACGTCAAATTGCTAAATAATAATTTGCACATTTCCTTTCGAATTCGTTCGGTCTGCACCTGAAATGACTTCGCCTCCTTGTCCAGACTTGAGGCAGGCGAAGACTGTCGCCTGGTTGTGGGCAGAGTCCACACAAGCCTGAACACACTGCTGAAGCACTGAAGAGGCTCGGCCAGGACCAAAATGGTCTGGGAGCTGCTGGATGCGCCGTTGGTCCAGATGGGGTCCCACCTTGCCGTATTTGTTTAGATACACACAAACTTTAGGAGAGAAAAAACAAGTTGAGGAGGTTTTTGTGACCGATTCAATCCATTAAATCACCCATTTTCAACCTTTTGAGCGTTGTTTGCAAGTAATAATCCTATGAGCAGATAATCTTTATCATGCTTGCCAAGTTTCTTAGTAGCACGGTGCCTCCTGAGTGAACAGACAGATATCTCTGCTCTACCTTTCTATAAAGCTACTCACATTTTCTATGAATCCTGTTGAATAAAGCATTTAGTTGTGTACCTGTGGGAGCCTGAAGTGCAGAGTTGGGGATGGTGGCGTTGTCCAGGGGTACAGTGCTGGTGTCAGGTTCTGGGGTGCTGCTGGTGGGAGACGTGGGGACTGGATTAGGGACCACTCTGGGTTTTCTCTGTATAAAAACACACATATACAGATTCAACTACAGCCTTTGTGGTATTTAGTGTTAAATTACAGCCAGCAAATGCAGCCAGAAAAGTGACTCTTATGTTGCATTCTTTTCTTAAGCCCCATACACACACGTCGCTGCTATTTACTCGCTCAGCGAGTGAAGTCAATAGAATGTCTATGTGTTCACGCGAGGCGAGTAGGCGAGGATAGTACAAGCGAGTACAAGCGATGCGATGTGGGCGGATTCCGAGATGAACATATTTCAACTTCGAGCGACGCGAGTAAAGCGAGTAAAAGCGAGTAAAAGCGAGTAAAAGCGAGTAGCCAATTAAAATGCAGAATACAGATTATTGACAGGTGACGTTCCCCCAGTGTTCTCCAAACAGTGGCCACCCAACTTCTACACACCAAGTCAGCAAAAGCACCCAAGCGAGTGGCGAGTAGGCGAGTGAGCGAGTAGCGAGTAAATAGCAGCGACGTGTGTGTATGGGGCTTTAGTTTTGAACTAATGAAAAAAAAAAAATCCTTGTAATGAAATGTTACACCAGAAAATTAAATAAGGGACAAGTGAAAAATTCCAACAATAGTTTTAATTAACCTCCTGTTGGGACATTATTGGAGCCTGATGAGTGCAGCTACCTGCTTTGCCAACATCCAACTGGATGTTGCTAACATGTGTTGTGGACAATCATTTGTTTCTGTGAAATAGAAACCAGTTCAGTCTGCCTTACTTGAATAGTTTGGCCCATCAAAATAGTACTATTTTGTGAATTTTTACTTCTGACAAAACTAACAATTAAACTAATGTTCTTTTGCTATTTCAATTGGTCAGAAATTCAAATATGACAGTTGTCAGGCTAGCTCAGGTGCTGGCAGGTTTTACTCTCTGGCAAAGTCAACAAAAAAAAAAAACAGCTGCTAAAATGTCTTTTTGTTCTATGGAGGGTTATATATTTAACTATGTCCTGGACGGCTACCTTGCTTCCAGGCTTGGGCCCTCTTTTCTTTGGGATCTTGATGGGTTCCTCCTCCGTCTGCGCCTGCTGCAGAGCTATCCTCTGTGCCCAGTTGGCAGGCAGTCTTCCTCTGGTCCGCCCTGGTCCAGTAAACGGCCGTCCTGGGCCGGCCATGGCCTCCTCCAACCAGCCAGCTCTTTTTGCCCACCCCAGCTGCAAACAAAGCACAAGGGAGAGAAAGTCAAACGGGGCAACGGCTTCCTCCCCAATGTCCTGCAACATAAAATAGATAAAAAGTATTTACATGCAACCAAAAGTGGCGCTGTGGCACCACTTAACCTTGTGGAAATGTCATCCGGTTTACCTTCTCAGGTAAAGCTACAACACCTCTCCTAACTGCACGGCTGCTCAAGAAAAAGCTTTATCAGATGGAAACAATGAGGACGGTATACACAGGTCTGAAAGTGCAGTCAGTATTGTTTATGTTACATTTCTAACCTCAGGAAAAAACAGCTATCATCATCATCATCATCAGTTGCCTGAATTGCCAAGTTTGCATTTGAACATTTATTACTTGTTGGAATCTATTCTGGAGAAATTGAGCCACACCTTATCAGACCGTTTGGTTTTGGACAATATTAAAATGTTTTAGGTATCTAGCAGCTAACAGCTACTTATTGTTTGCACAGATGGGATACATAGGAGTAGTGGTGTGTGTGCTAAAATGATTAAAATCTTATCTGCAACCTCTAACTTTGGGTACTATAGGGAAAATATTTCCATCAACAGCTCGTGCATAACTGCCAAGTAGGTACCATGTTAGAACCCAGTCTCGATTCCCAGTCCTAGTTTTGAGATTTCTGTCTTTGAGATGTTGGCTATTTAAACATAACGGAGGTGAATGAAGTAAGTGATTTGAGCATGAAAAAACGTATCATCAGCAGCAAATCAAACACTTACTAGTTACTCAGTTCTGAGTCACTATCATTTAATCTCACAACGAACACCAAAAATCTCAGAGCTGGATGTCTCAAGAAACTGTCAGCATGGTTTGATACAAATAGATGAGGATGATCATCATAATTTTTGATATTTGGGGAAACTTGACTGTGTAATAAAGACAACAGTCTGAACTAGATAGCGTCTCTAAACCATCTAAACCCACCTTACTGCCAGGCTTAGGTCCTCGTTTCTTGGGGATCTTGATGGGCTCCAGGCTTTTGCCTGGCTGGATACTCTGTCCCAATGCGGAAGCCTTTTGACTCCAGGGCCCCGTCACTTTAGTTTTCCTGCGTCCTGGCTTGCGCCCTCTTTGACCTGGTGGTCTGCCCACCGTGGGGGTGGGATTCATGACTGGGCTCTCCACACTTCCGTCTGTCAGTGCAACAAGGCTTTTCGGCAGCACCACTAAATCGGCAAAGATTGACAGACACACAACGCAGTCTTAGATAATTATTCTTTTACCAGTATGTGTATTCCATCTGTAACATGGAACGCTTTATGTGCTTACAATCAAGATGAGAAACAGATATTTTCATTAAAAAAAATCCTAAATCTTTCCACCAAACACCTGCTCTGTAACACACACACACACGACACCCCCACACAGAATGACTCGTGCTCTACTATGAAAACATTCAAGGCCTTGTACTGTCTGCTCTTCTGCCCTTAACTGACTCAAGCTGCAGCCAACCAAAAAAACAAGCAGAGTCATTCACATATGTTACACTCACACTGCATTCCAAACACAAGGTTTCACCTACAGCTGTTTTCTAGAGATGTTCCGGATGCATATGCATGTGTCCACAGCATCCGATTCAAATTTCTTATGTAGATTTTACGCCCAGTCTCTGAGCCGAATCCCCTGAAGATCAGCAGGTGGGAAATGTAGCAGCTAATCTCCCAAAGCATTTACTGTGAGTGTTTGCGCTGAAAAGAGTAGGTTCTTCCAACTACTGTATTACTAGTGACCTGCATGCTGTTTTTCGCTTGATTGTCAATCGCATGGACATATTCACACGAATGTGGTATTGAACATGTGGTATATCAATTCCTGATGTGAACGTGAGGTAAAGAAAACAGCAATTTCCACAGCATAGCTTTTTGTATCTTTTCATACCTTCTGTACGCTCTATGCAGACGTTCCCCTGCACATAGTCTTTCACACATCTAGCTGTGAGAGTGCGCCGCCAGCAGAAAATCTCCCTTTGCAAAGTGAATGTGATACCAACATGCACTTGAGCAACTGAGGAAAATGTTTGTCCAAAGTGTCCACACGTTCTTCCAAACACTTCTGGAGTTCATGTGTGAAACAGCATCTTCTGTAAGCACAACTCCCCAATTCTGAATAGTTAGAAGATAAATTTACATAATATGCAGCATCACTTCCTTTGGTTTGTTTATTACAGAATAATCCAAACTGCTTACAACAGTCAAAGGTCAAACATTCAACACGGGTCTTCTCTTACAGAAGTTACACACTTACAACTCATCCCTCAAACAGGAAAGTTCTTCAAAGTGAAGCAGTGAACATGTAGAAAAAATTAAAATGAGGTTACATCAAGATGTGTATGCTGCAGTTGGACAGCTCACAAAGTCATTCTAAAACTTTCAGTGAACTTTAAAAGGAACTATTAACTTTTTTTTAATGAACTGAACATTCATTTTCTGAATGAAAAACAATTATAATTAAATAAATAGTTTTTTTAAAAAGACAAAAAAAAAAAGTGGCTGGTGATAAAAATCTGACGACAAAAACACCAACAGCGCAACTCAACAAGCATTCATCTGGCACATGATTATTCAGTGATGTCCACTGAGAATACAGAACGATGCTGCATTTGTTTGTGTGTGATGTACTGCATGCTGTTCCAATAACAGCATGAAGGGAGGTCAACACGCTTCATAATCTAAACTGCGTTTGACCAGTTTCTGATGGGCACCACTTTCAGAGATAATTAGACCACTTTTGTCTGGACCACAGATGTCAGCCCCACACAGCGCGAGCTGCCAACTGTCAGGCAGATACATTCAGAAGTCTCTTTGTGTCTCTCTTTATTTGAGAGTTGTAACCAACAGAATAAGAGCTTCCACGCGAGCGAGTGTGCCCACTCTTAGGAACATGCACTCCAAAGACATACTTGGGTCACTATGAATGTGATACATTTGTTTGACCAGTAATAAATAGATAAATCAGGCTTTTTTTTTTTTTAAAAAAAGTGATTTAAAAAAAAGTACTTGCCAATCTAGCTTAAAATCATAAATTTGCTTTTCACAAGCTGAGCTATCGATGCACAAAATTCTATTAAGACTGATTTTATCGAGGTGCTCAGAGTTGCCTTAAAACTCGAACGAATAAACCCAAACCATGTGAAAAGACAGATAAAGTACGAAGGGAAATATGTATCAATGTGATGGGTGCAATATATCTCGGCAGAAATGTTCTATTTAGAATCAACATCTAATACCTGCATAAACTGTGATCTACAACTACTAACGATAGAACAAAGAGCGCAGCTATCAAAGACGGATTTCTTTTGACTACGTTTAAGCCGCCGCTGGCCAGCGTGAGAATAAGAAATGTGCAAACACCTTCTTAGTCTGTAGATTAAACCCAAATATAGAAGTAAACTACAGACAGCTGTGCAGCAGACTTGAAATGTATCTCCAAAACTCCCTTCTAAGAACACTCACCCTTCATTTCTTGATGGGGAGCATTTCAGAAACCCCACAAACCACTGAGTGAACAAGCACATGGTAAAAGCATTAAGAGAGGGCATGATATAAGAGAGAGAGAGAGAGAGAGAGAGAGAGAGAGAGAGAGAGAGAGAGAGAGAGAGAGAGAGGATATGATAAACATAAAAACAACCAAGTAAACTGTGTACTTTCTAAAAGCCAGCACAACTGAGAGAGTGTGCATGCAAAAGTAACTGCACAGAAAAGTTAGAATATCTGACTTCAAATGCACCTGCAAGCCTTCTCACACTCTCTTACATGCAAGGAACAAGCCAACATAATTCGGCATTCACCCTGGTTCAACCCGAGACATATTTCTGAGGTGTAGTCACAATCATTTGCACAGGTATTGGCCCGGGGGGCTGTATTTATTAAATACTTTCAAAACAGGCACAGGAATCAATGCAAAGCTCAGTCTGCAGGCTACTGCTACTTTTCATGGGGGAGTTACACTGAGGCCAGGAGAAAAAAAAACACGACTTCTGATTGATTCTAAACAGAGTGGACGAATCCTTGAAAACATGCTTAAAGGTGTAAAGAGCTTCAGGTTACAATCAATTGTAGTTCTTGTAAATAGTCTAACGAATGCATAACAAGCAAATCCTTGTTTTTTTTCTCCTCTCTCCCTTGAGTGCACCGGGTTCATTGGGTTCACAAAGCCACCGCTGCCAGCTCCATATTACAGCAACAGAACGTCTCCAAAGCTTTGAATCTATCGCTCCATGACTGCATTTTGTAAATTCATTCATTCTACTCACCCTGCTGCTCAAAGAAAAGTAAAAAATGTGTGGTTGTCTGCTCAGCTGTCCTCAGATTCACCCTCTCCTCCTGCCCTGTCCTCTTCTCCCACTCTTCCTCTGCGTTGCTCCTCCTTTCCTTCTTTTTCCACCCTTCTCTGCTTCTCTCCTCCCACCATCCAGTGACAATGTAAACAGTCCACCTTTCACAGCAGACGCCTGTCTTTTCTCTTCTTTTCTACTGCCTCTCTAAATGTAATTCTTTCAAAGGTATCCGATCAGACTGTAGTCACCAGTGTGCCAAAGAGAGGCCTGTGGAGGGGCACCCAGGCTCGTTCCAACCACGTCATGGCCTTCTCTGCCAATTGGGTGAGAGCCAGACCTTCATAAAATACTAGCAAGCTACAAAGACATGTCCTGCCTCCTCATTTCCCTGCTTCCCTTCACTCCTTAACATTCTGTGGATTCTGCAGCTGAGGACAGTTGACCTTGTGGCGGATAACCCTTGTCCATTTCTTCCTTTAATGTATCCTGTTTAACAAATCGGTTTACTCTTGTTCCAAGTCATTCCTCTAGCTCATGGCTTATGCTTAAAAAAAAAAAAAAAAAAAAAAAAAAAAAAAAAAAAAAAAAAAAAAAAAAAAAAATCAACATAGCTCCGAATTTTAAATGTTACAGCTGTAATGGACCAGTGACTAAAAGTGACTTGTTGGCTAAATTGAATTGAATCTTGAATTATCTCAAACTTTCCTGACAAATGAAAGGAAGGACCACAGGCATGCTCAGTTAAAGGTTGGACAAACTAAATGGATGTATATGTGGAGAAACATTTTCATACACGCAGAGCTAAAAACAAAACTCTCAAATACCACAAAAAGGTAGGAATCAAAACCCATTCAAATATTTTCCACGTTTTAGGATACGGTAGGCATTAAATTCTACAACAACATTTCAGCACTTTGTAAAGGAAGTGGACTTTTGCAACAGCTCGCTGCTGTGTGTTTAGGCTCTCAGTGATGGGAGACGGTGGCTTATTACAGACCTTTTCAGTGTTTTGAAGTGTAATAAAGTCCTTGTGAGAAGCCGAACGTGGTGTGTGAAGGAGTTTTGCAGCTTTCCGACACGACTTATGAGGTGTGTGCTTAAAAGGAGGAGCTTAAAAGATAGATGGCAGAATGAAGGATGGTTGTATTTTCAAACTCTGCCGTGTGTTTGAGTGTTTGTGTTTTTCCTTCCCTTTTTCAAGATTTCCTCATACCTCATGTTACAGTTCAAAGATGACAACTTGTGCACAAGTAAACAACACATGGAAAATAAGTTTTGACTGAGATCTGGATTGTGAAGCAAGGTCGGCCTGATTGGTTCATCTGGAAAATGGTTGTAATGATTGACAACGATATATTTCTAACATGGGCTGTCTACAGGCTCCACTTTGGCAGAAAAGCACTGGCAGGCTGCCAAGTAGCAGTTCATCAAAAAAGTGCTCTAACACAGCTTTTCTTTTTTTAAATATGACAACAGAATCTCAACTACACATCTTCATTTTAACCACTTTTTTATAGTAAACCAGCAGTCCCCGTTTGACCATTTGTTTAATATCACTTTCCATCTAGACAATTATGTCACCAGCCACTTTCTAAGAAGTTCAGAAATTTTCAACTAAAAGCACTTGGAGCGGCCGCACAAAAAAAGGGCAGAGAGGTCTGAAAAAAAGACACTAAGTGCAGTGCTTTTCCTCAGGGCTGCCGCATACACTCTCTCCTCATTGGGAACGACTGACAAAAGATTGCTAGCAGTCAGATAAGAGAAAAAAAAACTAACAGGCCCTAACAGAGACATTTTAGATGTTTGCAGAGCTGTTTTACTAATTCAATTCCCTCCATCCATGCACAAAGCTTGCGTCGCACAAACAGAAAAATAATCTACACCACTGAGGTGTTACATTCGAAACAATGCCCCTGCGAAACCCCCCTGCCAACTGTTGAGGTCCACACCTTTGCTGCCAGGTGGCTGAAGGTTGTCTCCAGTGAGGGTGCACCAGCCAACTGGGAAGATGTCCCGCGAGTCATAGCGGCAGTAGTAATCAAAGGCTCCACGCCATCCGTCGAAGGTGACCAGCACCTCAACTCCACGCAGTGCCCCCACTGTAGCTGGGCAGATAAAGTGGGGATTTTTTCGGTCTACTGCCTCCAGCTTCATGCCTATCTGGAAGGAGTTCTGGTCTGGAGCGGGGGGCTCCTGCTGGGGAATATGGAGAGAGAAAAGGGGGTCAGGTATGTGCCTGAGAAAAAACATGGGGAAGCTTTGCCAAGTATACATCTTCTTAATGTACAATTTTATGGAAAAAATAAAATAAAATAAAGATTTTTAGGGATAAAAAAAGAGCAACTATGATTATCAAATTTGTTTGCATTTCTGTGCACGTTGAGCTTGAGAGCTTTGTACAGGTACCTTGTGAAAAATGCGAGAGGGTGCCATTTCAGCACCATTTAGTGTTTTCAGCAGGAACATGGGCCAGGAAGACGCATTGAGACGGAAACCTGAAGGAGGACAGTTTGAAGAAGGGTTGAATGATGACCAAACGGTTGCCGATATGGACAAATTGTGAAAATACAGACTTGTGCAGAAGGAATTTATCAATTAGTAATTCAGGTGAACATTAAGTGACATTTTGGTAATAAACTGTATTTTTTTTCAAGCAAAAAGTGTCTGCTTTTCTCTAGTATCAGTCTTTCAAATATAGATTTTGCTGCCTTTCTGTTTTTATGCAGATGAATGTGAAGATTTTTCAGGTTTGGACTATGGGTCACAAAACAAAACAATAAATATATCCTTTACTCTGACAAATAAGTAACTTTTTTCCCACTTTTGTTTGATAAAAGGACGCAGGATTTTTCTGCTAATTTATCATGAAAATAATCAGCAAATTCACCACTTCAATAACAGAGCTAATTATTTCAAACTAAAATAACTAAACTGCACAGATCTTTCTCCATGGAAGCTCAATACTGAAACGATCTCTGACACGTTGCCCTACTATTCTCTGCTGTCAGGTACTGATCTCTAGAGGACAAAATGAAGAAAAAGGAGAAGAACAAGAAAAAAAATTCCCACAGATAAAAAGCAGAAAAGGAACTGTAAAGTTAGTAAAGAGCTTAAAGAAATGTATTTACTTTACATGGAAGCCACGGGAAACGGTGATGTGTAACTGTGTTCTTACCCAGTGGGGGCTGTAGCATGCCTCCATTCTTTTCACAGTTGCCGATTGGCTGGATCTCTGAGGAATCCACCAGACGCCAGAAGTCATTTTTATTGTCAGACCCATCCAAGCGCAGCCGCAGCCGTGAGCCCGTCAGGCCCACCACTGTGGCGATGCAGGTGGACGTGGTGTTCCGCGGGTCCTGGGCCTCCAGCTTCATGCCTGCTTTGAACTCATTGACTGGAGGTGTCAGACTCTAGATGGTGATGATTGTCAAGTATTAGAAGAAAGGGACAAAAAAAAAAAAAAAAACATATCAGCAAAAAATAAAAGAAAACTGTAGTTAAATGATTAATGACATTCTGCATGGCCCACTGAATCTGCTCACCTGTTTGAAGCATGAAGCAGGAGCAGCGATAGAGCCTGTCTCTTTCAGGTATTTCTCCCAGCTGAAGTGCCCTGCAGAAGAACAAGAGCTGTTACAAAAGTGTGTTGAGAGGCATTTGTCCAGTAACAAATGGCGTGATAAATATACAAGCCTGGAAACATATTACATTGAAGAATATATGAGACTTAAATCACCACTTTGTTAAAGAAAAAAGCCAACAAAAGAGACACTGGCTTGAGTCAACATTTGAACAAAAGTGGGTTTTAATAATAAATGAAAAAGCTGAAGCAAATCCTTGAGTACTGTGTTCACTTTAAATGAGCCAAAACATAATTAAGAAATCACTGGCTGCTGTGGGTTATTTACCTTGGTACTGTGAGGGCACTCGGGAGGGCCGTCCACTTCGGGCATGCTTGATCCTTCGAGCATCTTTCCACTCTATAGCTGGAGGAGCCAAGAATTACACAACAGCCTCTAAACTGTGGGCAATTTTCCCACCATGCATTAAGTGTTATAATCACTGCTCAATGAGTCTTCGGGGATAGCCTTACTTGAAATATACTAAGAAACTGTGTAAGTACTTGAAAAAGAAAAAAAGCTAGTGGTTACTCATAGTTACCAAACTCTTACCTTTCTGTGGAACGGGTTTCCTCATGCTCCAACAATTCTGACCAACTAACAACACAAAGGTGGCCTCCACTCTGAAGACAAGACAACAAAAATAAACGGTTTTACAGCTGCATAAACTGAGCACCGAGGTATCAGAACAAGGCAGATTACGTGAGAAAGCAAATTTCTTTTTTATTAACCTCATCTTTCAGTCACTATCAACATATTTCAAAGACACAATTTATCCCCTTGCAGAGAAAACTAGAGTAAACTAGATCATGGCATATAAAAACAATGGGCCTCATGCAAGAACCGTTCGTACGCACAGATTTGTTCTTAAATCGTCCGTACGAGTGATGTAAGAGAATTTGCACATTCACCAATCTTTTCGTATTTTGTGTTTTCTTTCAGGTACGAACAGAATTTACGAGTGATCCAGAGCTGTCGTAGGAGTTTTGTAAAATAGTCCGCTGTTATTCAAATCAAGTTTGCTTGACTAATGGATTGTATATTTAATTACTTTGAAGAAAACATAAATAAATATACATTATACCCCATAATTATGCTGACATTATTTTGTTTGACTTAAATTGTGCACTAATTGAAGGTTCATTTGAATCTGTAACGGGAAGCGCAGCGGCTGTCTTGTTACTTTTGGATGCCTTAGTGCGTCAGGCTCTTGGAAGAGACCGTGTGGAGACAGACGAATGGCTGACATCGCGATTAAGATTCCCAAGGACTGTGCTGCTGCTAATATGCAGCTTGCTAGAGCCACAATTTCAGAGAAAAACACGCCGATCAAACCCAATTCCACCACACGCCCAGGTCCTCAGCACCCTTTGAGTTTTGGCCACTGGAACCTTTCAGAGGGAGATTGGAGACAGATCGGGGGTGTCCCAGTCTTCTGTGAGTCGTGCGCTCCCCTTGGTCATCAAAGCTCTCATCAGTTTATCACCCATGGTACATCAAATTCCCATACACCGCTGTCCAACAAGTACAAATTAATTAAGAGGGACTTTCATGCCGTGGCTGGACTGCCAATCATAATTGGAGCACGAGACGCATATACGCATCAAAACACCCGTGCTGTCGTGGAGCGCACTGAGCTGAAGGCCAGGTTGGTGTGTCTCGATACCTCGTTCATGGCGCAATATTGCCATGAACGAGGGTCTCCACCTGAACCAGCCCAGGCAGACCAGAAGGTGTGGTGCCAGAAGACCCCCCTCATGGACCACCCCATCAAAGTGCCATCATGATGAGGCAACAACTGATTGCACAGCTTTAGTTGCAGTCATCGAGTTCCTGCCCAGGACGAGACATTTTTTTTTAAGCCATTTTCATATCAAACCATTTATTTTTTCATTTCGGTGACATGGTATTAACAGCACTCGTAATTGCTTCCCATTTCTTCGCTTTAGCAGGTCCCGTAATTCCACTGCTGACACTGCTAAAAATGACAGATTTTCCTTTTTGGATCTCTGAAAGCAGAACTTTAATCTCAGAGCCCATAAAGTTGTTCTTTTTGCGCCTTGATGCCATTCTCATGACTCAACACTCAACACTTCCTGGTACAAGAGCGAGGAAGCACAGCCTAATATGGTATAATGTTGGGCGTGGAGTATGCAAATCTACTATCCTCGTGCACGTGAACTTAGATACGCACGGGTGGGATTCATCATTTACACAGGTCGTTTACGCACTTTTTCCGAAGTTAAGAGCGCGTGTTGAATCCGACGTGGCGTGTTCCTACGAGACCTTCTTACGAAAAAATTGAGAGAAATTTAGAATAAAAATACGAAAATGTTCTTGCATGAGGCCCATTGAATTTGAGGCAGTAGTTTTCAGAGGCAGTTTGCTTCAGCAAAAGTACTTCAAGAGCAATATCCCACAACTTCCCTCGTGACATATATAGATAACCCCCTAGAAGTGATAATGTCCAATATACATTTGGGTTTATAAGGTTTTGAGATAAAAATGAATTAATGATGAGGTCAGAATAATCATTCCCCCGTTAATTGTGCAAGCAACGTACAAGCATACTCCTGCACTGCAAAAATTGTCTTTAATTTATTGACCATCTTATATGAAAAAAAAAGTCACATGGTCTTGAAATCCCAAATAAATTAGACTTAATTTAAGGGATCTATTAGAAAAGTTATGCATAAGCTTCTAATCTTAATAATTCTACTTATAATAAAGGAATAATTAGATTTGCATTGAAAGAATTCATATCAATGAGAATTCAGGGGTATTCAAACCGAAAGGTACCTCACAAATGCTTGATTTGACAAAGAAAATAGAAACCTGTGCTTGTTATCTGAACTTTTGTCACATGTTAGCCAGGGAGTGATGAGTAGAAGATGAAGCACGTTCAACTAGAGACAAAAGATCATTTCAACGATGCACCGCATATGGATTTAATTTACTATTTCAAGTACATCAGGATGTATCAAAGCTCCTCTATTGGCTGACTGTGCGCATAGGCACATAAATGGAACTGGAAGGTCTCTTTGAAGATGATATAAAAAGCAGCACAATTAAGACGGTGCTAATGTAGCATAAATTTATCTCCTTACAAATTTAGTAAGCTCAATTTTTCTTCAGCTCAGAGTGTCATCATAGTCGTCGCATACATCCATGGCAAATTAATTTATTAGGCAAAGTAAATATCCCTTCTTGAACAGCAAAATTACATTATTCTTATCATGTGACAAGATTTCTTGCCGTCAATCAGTAGAGACAGAATTTAGAGAAGAGTAAGATGTTCCAGGCTCAGTGACCCCTGATACCCAAACTCCTGCCCACCAACAGAGAGGTCAGCAGGTCAAATATAAAGCAGATAAATACTTCAACAAGCCCATCATGTCAACATAGTCACCATTGAACGCCATTAAACTGAAAGTTTGGGAGCCAGTAACACAGAAAAATGACCTAATATTAGCAAAATCTGTAGAAAACGTCATGCCTGTTGTGTGTAAAGGTGAGGTTCACAAAACCCAGCGGCAGCAATTAAACATTTAAGAGATATTTGAATGTGTCGAGGAAAAACAATTCTCGCTTTGTCACAAAAAAGCTGAATGGACTAAGCTGGCGTTTAATATATTTGGGAAAGAGGAATGACAGAGAATCCACAGAGGCGCTTGTATTAGAAAATGTACTGTTCATATAAACATTCTTACCTTAAAACTTCATAACCGTTTGCAGCGTTTCTCCTCCACGGGTGAGTTCCCTTTCAATAGAAGTGCGCCTTTTTCCTACGCCAAGGGGGATGGCGTCCAAATTAAAGCGACCCGCTCCCTGTTTTCAAATCTGGGAAAGTGACAGGACGACTGGCGTTAGACCGCTCAGCAGGTACACCTTCCTCCTGTGGCTAATACACAGTAGTAAAACAAACCTCATGGTACTATCACTTGCCTGGCATATACACAGGACTCCATATTTCTATTTATTGACAAAGCATTGCAGCTGACGTTGCCGAAATTTCTTAAGCTCCATTCATAACACAAAGCCAACACATGGAGTCCCCCCTCCCCTTTCGCCCTCTTCTCAACTATATTTGCATGTGATATTTCTTTACTGGACAACAGCGCGCTAAGTGTGTTATCGCGGAGTATGAAGTGGATTAACGGCGTCTAAACATGTAAACATTACTCAATTAAATGCAACATGCACGCAGCCAGTGCATCCTTCATATCCAGCATGCTACGCTACACACATACACCAGACATGCCCACTTCACTAGATGCTAACTTAGCATGCTAGGTGGCTGTCTATCTCGTTGACCTGATATTAGCATTAGCTAAATGGGAGCGCAGCAGCACGCTGAGTTCAGCTAGTGGTTATCTGGGCTCAAGCTGAAGCCGAACCAAAAATGAGACGTTGCTCGGTATATCCGAGGACGTTTACCTTGCTTTGTGACGTGTGTATTTGTTTCTGATGTGGCTTTAGCGCTTGTCCGCCATTTTTTCAACACGATAAGGAGGGGTTGGGGAGGGGGTGTTTTGCCAACATTTCATGTTGGACAGTCAGTCAGGCGGGCACGCGAGGCTGAGGAATAAAAGAGAGGTGAAACGGTGACGACTAGCGGCAGACAGCAGTATTACAAGTCAAATAAAATATTTGTGTAAAGAAATAGTTTTTTTCTCTCTTCTAGTTTAACCCAAATGTCAACAAACATCTAATATCTCATCGATCTGTTGTTTTTACACTCTTTTACCAGTATAATACCATATAATATAGCATGTTATACTTAGCAGAATGTTCTGCAACTTAAATTTTAAGGTAGCTGCATATATCCAGTAACTCCTGTGTGGACTACCTGCCAAGTACCTTAAAAGGACCCGTGGTGCTAATGTAATGGTAACCGGTATTCAAGCCAAATAGTGATCTGATTTGTAGGTTATTCTACTTGTTCTTGTTTTTTGCATGAAATAAAATGATAAATGGAGAAACAGTTTACCTTTAAATAGCTATTTCAAAGCAGATCGGGTACATGCAAATCTTTATTCTTTGCCTTCTAGCACAGACAAATACAGTATCAGTATAGTTGCAATGAGCTAATACCAATAATAATAATAATAATATTAATTAATAAAAGAATATATATATGTATATATATATATATATATATATATATATATATATATATATAAAAAGAGAGAGAGAGAGAGAGATAAGGCTTGATTAAAAAATATACAGTCAAATAAATACAAAATATATCTAACAAACAGTCCATAAGGACATACATTTTAGGGAAAAGAGTAAGTGGAAAATGCAAAGAAAAAAAATGGAGAAATTAAAGTACAGTGAAGAAAGAATTAATATATAGATAAATTAATAATAAATGATGAGTTAAATGATGCAATAAATAAATGGGGTTATTAACACAAGGTGAATTTGATACATTTGAAAATCAGAGCAGGAACATTAAAAATCATTCCACCTTTAATGCAGTTATTATTCCCAAAATGGATTTTTATCAATCTTAGTAGAATGTATTAACAATTATGAATGTATTTATTGAGCCATTTATACATTTAAATATTCAATTTTGATTTTGACAGTTTCTGTCTTCCATAATCCCAAACATTCTTGCTCTACTCATAACCTGCCTACATGTTTCACAGTAACACTTGTCTCACAGACATTTATGTGAATAGTTCTCCTTATCTGTATAAAGACTACATATCTATTTGTCAGTACATTCAGTAGTGTCTGCAGTATTATAGATGATTATAGGTGTTGTTATTATTCTCTGCATGTATCCTCTTGTACATTTATACATAGCACTGTGTGGAAAAACAGCGAGACCAACTGGAAACAGTTCACACTAGGGTTTAATTCTAATGGTGTAAGTGGATTTCCGTGATAAGTTAAGCTCTTTTAATGTCCCTTTGTAAAGCATGAGATTGTTATGTTGGAAAATGTTGATGAACAAGTCAGTGATCTCAGTCTAAAACTATTTTCTAAATAACAGGTTTTCAAATACATTTATTCATTCAAAGATTTAGATATACCACATATGAGTCTCTAACAAAAAGTGCATCTAAACTTACCTTGCATTTCTATCTATATGACTTTCTTTCCAACAATTTCCACATACCGCACAGTGCTTAATTTCTCTGGATAAAACATCTGCAGAAAACATCATTTTTAGTCATTGTGTATTTCCCTTCTTTGAAGAAATAGTAAGCAGTCATTTAATCTTACATTGTTAATAAATATGATCTTTAATTGATTACAACTATCTTTATAATGAGAGCAGATTTTTCACAAATGCTGTTACTGCAGCAGTACAAAGAACTGCTCTAGTTTCATTTAAGCCATGCTCTACTTTGGGGTATAAAAATGTGGGGATTTGCCTTGAGCATGACATGAATAAAATTTGATTATCAATGCACACAGAGCTTAACTTTTTACCCACTATTTGTTCCAGTTAAGATTATCACTGTTATTAATAGAATTATGGCAAAATCTCAATGTTTTACCAATAGAGACATTTTCATTTTTCAAATTTAATAAAATCTGCATATTATCAGAGTTAGAAAAGAGGCAATAATCAGTAAAATACAGTGTTCTTCCAGTAGTGTTATCTATAAAGATATTCCAGAGAAATTGTGAAGGTGTGAAAATTAGAATTAGGGGCCATTTGGTAATATCATGCCAATTAGGTCAGGATAGCAACTGTAACCATGTGATTTGGAGAGACACCCAGCAGTTCAATTGTGTGTAATGGTCACCTGGCAGCACCGCTAATGCCCATTTCAGCCTACGCTGGGCAGGCCATGGCCTATTGGCCTCATGCACACCAGGCAATTATGTTTGGTTTCACACGGTGAAAAGGGTTAATTGGCAGCGCCCACATGCCTCCTTTGACCTGTTTCACGCTTGTCAGCCTTCATCGTATCAAAGGAAGCTCCATTCAGCCAGGCACCAATATTAAAACAAATACACACTTCAAGGCCGTGCACTGAAAATTGAACAGTTTCATAGCTGTGGAGAAATAAACACACATCAATATATGTTGATTCTCCATACACACACGCACTTACAGAAACACACTCATATAAAACACTGTACAACACTTAAAGATTTACTATGATTATGTACACATTCGCATGGACTCAGAGATTATGCAGATTGGATTTTGAATAAACTTGATCTTGTATCACTAGGGGTCAGTGTTGTCTTTTAGAAAGCAGGGTCTCATAATCTTCATTCATTCCCCCTCATTGTAATGCACGTGGGCTTCCCTTTGACCACACCACAGTATGTTTTTACCATTGTCTCAGGCACTCACCATCATACTCAACCTCTTGAACTTTTTCTCTGATTTTGCGTTTCACTTTGGACTTAAATTGTTTTCTCTGTGACCACATTCACATAGTTTCTTCTCTTAAATAGAAAAACTCGTAAAAAAAACTCAAAAACTCATCAAAATCCAAATTCTTCCTGTGTTTGTAGTAATTATAGACAAACCAAGTGTTGCAGAGCCATGCCCACTGTATATTGTGTGCACGTCTCATTGTCTGAGTCTCCATGTGGTTCTTGTTCCTTATTAAAAAAACAACCACTGAGCCACTGGCAGTCTATGAAAGTCCATTAGCCATTATACAAGCTAGTTTGACAAGCAAATAACAACAGTGACAATGTTTTCCATTCAACAGTCTGCTGTCCATAAACCTCACTTTCTTTAGGTTGAACAAATTGGATGCACATCATGTTTGCTGTGTGCGGCAAAATTTTGCAAAATACAAATTTTATGAAAAAAGAGTGAAGTGAGTCCTTTGGTTGTTAGAAATCTGCTTTGACAAGACAAAGTAACATTCACAGCCAAAGAAAACAAAAAGCTGGCATGGAAAGAATAAAATAAAGCAAAAAAACCAAAGTGCTGAAAATGAAAAGAGAATTATTAAGTGAACGTCAGTGTGATTCTCTATATCCATATGATAAAGACAATAATTTAATAAAGATAACGATGACAAAGTAAACAAGATAATCTGAATTTATCATCTATCAACTCTATCTGCCATTGAAAACATTAAAAAAGACAGACAATAATTTGATTCCACAGCCTCAGAACACATGGAAATCTTTTATACACCATATACCATTTGATTTGCAGATGCAATTACCTTCAACGGCTGTCATCAAAAGAAATTTCAGTTGTTAGCAGTGCTCCTCAGTTACATTTAATGCAAATGCACAATGTACTTGTACACGTGCAGCTTCAAGAAATTATTTGCCACCTTCTTTTGACAGCAGAATCAGTTTTTAGACTGTTTTGGAATGTCTTACTTTTGCTCTTTTCGTGTTATCACACTAAGCGAATTTGGCTCTCGTAGCTGGCAAATGTGTTCTTGGATTTCTAGACATGTTGCTGTAGGTGTCCAGTAGCCAATGGCATGGCTCCATCTCCGTGGTCTGTTTCTGCACATACAGATAGAGCGGCAAAGATCTTTTCCCACTGTGCCTTCTTGTCACTTTCAGCACTTTGGCACGCAACAACAAAGTCACCACTCTCACACATAAATGCCTAGACACACACACAAATATACACAGTGAGATACAGACTGTGTGTGTTCTCTCCCAACTGAGCCTCAGAGGACTCATGTCCCCGTCTCCTTCCACAGACGAGTGCACGCATTCACACACACACACACACACACACACAGCGTCCTGATACACACTTCCCATCTCCACTGGCATGCTGGGAGGGACATGCAAGAGAGATAGCAGGAGCATATGTTGGATAGACGTTAGTTGAGGGGGGATATTTCTCTTTGGATGTTGTCTTACAAGCTCTGACGGCATGGTGCAGAAAGAAGGCATTTTTCGTCCAATTTATTAATCCTTTTAGGCAATGTTCTCTGTTCAGAAATGCAAATTGAATCAATCTGAGGCTGACTTTAAGACTTTTCAAGTGGGATTTAATTAGAAGCCAGGGCCTGCAGTTTTTAATGAGAGAGGGGGTGGAGAGATGGAGAACGAGAGAGGCATGGGGAGGGAGAGTGGGTTGCGGTTTTGATCTGGGGGTCCTGCTGGAGAAAGCATACACAAACACCCTCAACATACACACATGCACAAGTACACACAAATGCACCCTGTAGAGCAAAGCATGAGGCGGATGCCCGCTGTTTGGTTTTTATTCACTTCCATCATCTCGGTCTTGTGAGAGTTCAACCAGGGACCTTGTTACTTTGGTGTACAACTGTAAAACTCACACAAACCTAGCCTATATACGTGTTGATAAGATGGAGCTGCACACTGCTCTTCAGTGTTGAACTTTCTCAAGGTGAAACGCCCAGCATTAACACCCGACAGTTTCCAAGTGTGAGAACATGTAGAACCACAAATGTGAAGTTGATAAGAAGAAACAAACAAAACAAAAGTGTGAACAGGTTGAAGGATAGCCCATGTTTGCAAAAGGTGTACATCCCAATGATAGGCCACACACATGGGAGACAGGAAATACTCCTTTAAACATTAAGTACAGTTCCAGGCACAGTTGAGTCAAGTTATGATTAGACCTCAGTCCTCTTTCCAGTGCACATACATGGGAGCAGAATCCATTTCTAGATTGTAGTCAATACAGTGTTAGAAAACATTGAAGACATTCTGCCCTTCCTAACTTTGTCTGTGGGAGATCATCATACATGTAAGTATATCTGAATTCACTGCACAGACTCTTTAAGTCACATGAACGTTGATTGTGTCAGACAGATAATGCAGCAGGTATGAAGTCTTCATTGTATTAGAGCAGTGCAAGCGTTTTGAAATGTTTTAAGCAACTGTGAGTTGACATGTGGTCTTAATGGGCTGATTTTTGTTCACAATTTCTGATGCATTTAGCCATCTGACCATCTATCCATTTCCCATACCCACTTTATCCACTTCAGGATTCCTTCCCGACTGCCACCGTGTAAGATTTGAACTAGGAACCTTCTCGCTGTGAGGCAACAGTGCTAACCACCACACCACCGTTCACCACATAGGAAGCTCTTGAGTTTCATATTTTGCGTGAAAGTAAAAGTCTAATGTGTCATTGTTCACGTTAGTAATAAACTAATATCCCTTTCTTGCATTTTTCAAAACATTGCCTTTTTTCATATGACCTATTACCGTTGATTGAAGTAGGTGATTGGTTCAGTTTGTGCAGAAGAAGAAGCAAATGAAGCAGCAAATGCCTTTACATACAGAGAGCATACAGAGAGCCTGATGAAGAAAACCTGGGTTAAGACCGCACAAGGGTTAAAAGCCACCTTAGGTTGAGCGGAGATCAAGTAATCCATGAGGTTAACGTAGTTCTTGCCAAGTACAAAGAACTAGCTTGTAAAGGATCATTTTCATGCACACAAAATGTCTCAACCCCCTAGATTTATCATATAATTCCTTTTGCTGTGACTGTGTGTGAAAGCATATCTGCACATTTCTATGTATGTAAAGGTAGCTGTGCGTGCATAAAGTCATGCTAACATGATTAGCGTTTTTTTTATTCTTATTATGATGACTTGAATAATCAGAGTTTGCCGTTACTCCCTCAAAATGGTTCTAGCAGACACTTCCCTCCAGAGTAAAACTTGTCCCTTGATTTATCGAAAATTTTATGACCATTTGGCAATCACATGCTACATCTGATACATTTTGGGAAAATTTGGCGCTGTTAAAGAGGGTGAAGTTGGCCTGTGGTGTGGGGATGTGGTTTGAAAGCTCACACTCTCAAGTCTTTGCCTTCTTTCCCTCTACCCTCACTGTTTCCTGTCAAACTGGGGCTGAAGCCAGAGAGCACTGATGGGTCTTTTTTAGATTTTAGGTGACGTCTCCACTGTGACTATGTCTGATTTTCCTTTAAAAAGGGCCAGGGTTTAGCAACATCTTGCAGTGGCGCAGAAGATTGCAAAAAACTGTATACACCTCGCTTTCCCCGCTCAACATGTAGGAGAAACTATGGCAGCTGCAAAGAAATAGAAAGGCCTTCTCTTGTGCTAATGCTTCAACTTAAAACAGCAATACATAATGTCGGACCTTGGAAGAGGACCTGCTTCATCTGTAGGGCTTGTTTTAAAGAGATAAAAACACAGTGGTTCATACTTTCACATGATTCTACAAATGAATCAGGGATTATCTGCCAATAGAGCCCCCTAAATCAGACCCAACTGAACTTTAGCGTTGGCATTGTTGGCAAGTAAATGTGACTTGACTATTTCTATTATGAGTTTTCTCTGTGCTGCTTTCTCTCAATACAGGAGTGGTTTGTCAGTCCAGGAGCGAAGCAACAAAAGATAAATGTCAGATCATATCAAACTTGCAAATCTTAATATATCTATGAATAAATATAAAAAGATATTCACAAAAACAACAATTTTGGATGCCAATGGAATCAATGTTCTTTTCAGGAAATAGAGGAAGGAGGAGGAAGATTGTGAAGTGAAGACTTTTAGGCTGCCACAGTGAGACACACGTTTACCAATTAAAGCAAGAGCCCCAGTGTGTGTCTCACAAAATGCTTGACAACTAGTTGATACTGTCAATTTTTAAACAATACTAATTAATCTCCATTATTGAAACATGTAATTAATCTCTCCATCAGTCTCTCTGGCTCTTTCTGTTTCATTCTTGCTCAAATTTAATGGAACATGAAAGGGAAAACCAAAGAGCAAATGCTATGTTGTGGTCCTTGCGGAGAGCTCAATGAGGGACTCACTTCAGAGGAGATAACAAGCAAAGAGACAGACGGATGGACATGTTTTGACAAACAGACAGTTGGTCCAAAACTCCTCCCTCTCTCACTGCTCTGTGCCTCCTATTCCAGTCTCTTTTACTGTGTATGTCTTTGAACTCAGTTCTTCATTAACAATCTGCTGATTAACAGGCTTGGGAACATAGGGGGTAGATGGATCAGAAGTGAAAAGAGGGATGAGAAATAGACACAGAGAAAGAATATGCGGCAATGCAAGTCAGACTATGTTTCAAACTATGTTCAGACCAACACAGCAATGTGAAAAAATTGGCAGACCCTCATTTTCACTATTGTGTCACTAAGACAGAGACCAATGGCTTTAGCAAGGAAATGTTTATGTTTCTAGCAATTAAAAATACATTTCAGGGAGTTTGGACAGGTGAAATAACTAGTAAATCTTGAGACCTGAGTTGAATTCCAGCAAGAGATTTTCACTCTCTAATAAGCATGATTCGTTTTGGCATGTACATACTCATCTGCAATGTTATCATCCTGTGCAAAAAAAGGGATTATGGGTATGCAACTAACGCAGACAGCCTTACGTACAGGCCTACAAAAAGCTAAGAGGGTGTCATGCTGCGTCTAATTCTGATTCTAAGTGGATGAAAGTTTTAAACTGGTTCAAACAGAATTCCTCATAGAAGACGGATTAAAAAAAACGAAAAGAAAAATGAAGAAGAAAGGCATAGGACAATCTTTACTATTTTTGACACAGTTTCACTCCATTTCAAAGCAGCCTTTTGCCCAATAAAACTTCAAAATGCACTGAAAACTATTAGGGAATTCATTGTTTCCATGTCTGCATGCGCAAACTAATTGGGACTCACACAAACACACACACAAACACACACAAAATACTTTCTGGGTCGGCTGTGCCAAAGTTTTCTATTTATGCGCATGTCAGGTCTCAGTAAATTGTAGAGGTGTGGATAGGGCTGGATTCTACTATAAAGTCTCTCCTCAAAACAAGCATCTGTGTTTTTCTTCTGCTCATCTTCTTCATTGTCTGGTATGTGCTTTTTTTGAATGGAGATTTTCCCAGGCACAATATTTGGGCTGCATTCAGTCAGCCGCAGAGTGACCCGATGAACTATTGTGGACTGGTAAGGATGACGACATTTACGTGACATAACCTGAGCAGAGAGGCAAAGCATGAAGTCCTTTGAAGACCCCACAGTGCAATTCTAAAGGATCAACAAAAGCACCAACACAAACCATAGCATTCTACACATGAGATTGTTTTTGAGACTGCAAAAAGATACACAAGTAGGTGTGTGTCTGCAGAGCTACATCGTATGTTGATTGGTCCAACAATCTGGAACGATGTGAGATTGTACTGATTTCCTCTCCTTTAATTATTTTTTTTGCCATGGATGGATGCAAACACTAAATTGATATTCATATATCAAGACATTGTTTGCACCACTACTAAATAGACATATTTATGAAAGCAACAATAATAAAAAAAAATTTAAAAGCCTCAGAAGCACAAGAAGAAGTTTTACCGATTATAAATTTGAGTCACAAAAGGAAATCATTTTTTTGCAATTTCAGTTCTGTAATCAGAATCAAAACAAAAACTGCTGAATTTAAAAAGTAAGAAGCAATCAGCTTCATAAAATCAGAACAAATGATCATGCAAAAGGACCGTCAGCTCCTGATCTACCTCCAACAGATGAATGCACAGCTTGTGCAGTAAGATGATCAGGAGGGACACACATGTTTACAAATGGGCTATGGTATGTTTTCTTATACAGAAAACATGGAATCACATGAAACAATCTTGTAACTAAAAAATTAGAATGATTGCTAAATATTTGTTGTCTTTTAAAGTTTCATTGGCGAGGTCTTCCACGCCTATGACGCACGATGCATTGCTGTGGTTACCACCCACAAGCACCGTAAAAAATAATATATTGTGAAAGCTAACAAAAAAGAAGTCACTATCACACTGAGCAAGCGGCATGAAATATATATATATATTTTTTTTTATGGAGTATTATGTGGCCTCTCCTACCATTTCCACCTCATATGAGGGTTATACTGCTATAAAAATGTGCGCGCACAAGGTCTGAGAAATGCGTAAGTTGCGAACATTCTCACCACGCATTCAGTTTGTGTGGAGGAAAAAGCTTACACATAGTTTTTGTGTGTATGCATCTTTTACGCATTTGCTCCCAGGTTTTTCTGGGAAACATTTATCCCTAAAAATGTTAAATGGCAAAGATTAACTGGATACTGGCTATATTACCACATAATCCTTTGAAATTACACTGTGTTCACAGATGCATGAAATTGCGACAATGATTGTCTTTGTGATGACCTTTTAGTTGTAACATTCATCCCCACAGTACATAAAACATTCAGAAGTGCACAAACCCTTAAAACTCATCCATCTTTCAAACAAAGTAGCCTTCCATGGTCATATTTCATCTGTCCTAAAGATACACGGCTCATGAACAAAGGCTTTGTGTTTTCTTTTTTGTTTCTTTTTTTTATAGCAATTTTGGCGTCTGCCCTAAGAAACACAAACTTAGTGAGATTAGATTCCAGAATAGATAAATCTGCAAACTCTAGCCTCAATTTAAGGAGAAAATGATCTTTTGGACGTCAATGCAGGTACAACTTCAAATAACAAACTACAAAGTTTGAAATGTCGCTGAAAAAAACAAAAAACTTAAAAACATTGGAGACAGGTAATTCCCAATCTTTTTTTCCACCTACAGTAAAAGCAGCTCCCACATTTTTTAGTTGTCTACTTTCATAATTAGCCTGCTTATTGTGGGATAAAGAGATGCAGAGTAAGAATGCAAAATGAAAAAGAGGATGGGAGGCTGGAAAACAAAGAGGGAATGACAGACTGACACCGGGGTAGAGACAGTCGCAGAAAAAAGGACTGATGGGCAAAGACAGAGAATGAGAGTCTGTCTGATGGACAGAGGGAAAGAGACAGACTGACAGAGAGAGGGAAGGAGGGATGGGCCTGTTCTGAATTAATGAGTGCTCTCATCAGAAGATGAATGTTCTCCCGCTTTCCCCTTGGAACACAGCTTGCAAATGAAACGAAAGTCAGTCCAATGAAGAATGAATACACAAATGAATAAATAAGCCAATAAATAAATGAATAAATGGGAAAGACTGATTATGATCAGTGCACTTTGAGTTGTGCATGTGTGTATGTGTGTGAGTTCTGAAAATAAACTTTTTTGTGTGGGTGTGTGCATGTGTGATATATTCACACTTCATGATGTTTGGTGGGTGAATGTTGGAGATGGTAACTATGCATCTTTTTGTTGTGCATTTCCTAATGTGTACATATATGTACCGTAATAAGTATGTTTACTAGTATGATGTGCATTGTGGTGTTCATAAATCCACGTTTTTACCTTTCATGTGAAAGTGAGTTTTTCTTTGTGTGTGTTGGTATTTACTTGCATTTGAGTTTGTCACTCTAGCTTTGTGATGGTGTGGGCATGAATCCATTTTTATGAGTGTGAGTTCGGGTGAGTGCATATGTGTATCTGAGTGGGGGGGCTCTCTGGTGAGTCTCCTTAACATCAAACAGCTGGAAGTAATAAAATATTTAGGAAGTGCTGGGAGTCTGTGAATATTAATACTGCCTTTTCCTTCTGTCTCTCAAATATCCCTCTCTTTTTTTCCTTCTTTCTGTTTCCTTTTTTCTCCCAGTTTCTCCCTCTGCCCAGACTCACTCTGTCTCGGTCTCTCTTTCTCCGTTACGTCTCTCGGCTTGTCCTTCCCTGTTTGCAACTTTTGGTCCAAATCACGCGCTGTTTCTCTCTAACTTTGTGATTCCACTCTCTTTAATCTAAGCGTGGAATCACACTTGTCTAATTGAGGGTCCATTCTGCCTGCTGTCACTTATTTTGATGGAGGAAGAACAAAGAAGTTGACAGAATTCACCACACAGTGCCTTGTAGTGTTGTACATGAAAGTTCACCATCACAAAAAAAGCCCACACTGGCCTCTGAACAAGGAGACCTTGTGGGTCTAATTTTTCAGGTATGTATAAAGTTTAGTTAAAAGCTTAGCTCTTTAATTTAATTTCTAGGGATACAAAATCTTTACATTAGTGCAGAGCACAAAAACAGTACATAGATGTTTTAAATGGGAATGAATCAACTCCACAAGCGTATCTGTTCACTAGAAATCTAAATATTCAAACTTTTAACCTGATAACTTTTACTACTTAATATACTAAATTGTACACCTAATTAGAAAAGCAATTGTAAATCGGTGAATTGGATTTGAATTTATGCACTGGAGGAACCCAAAGGGGGGAAAAAAAGATAGATTAGACATTTAATAATTCATATTCTCAATTCTGCTTTTTAAATTAAAAATACAATCTTAAAATGTTATTAGAAGTTTGAAAGTCCCAATTAATTTCATCATGAGATTGTCTGATTCATGTCCTCATCTGCGTAGAAATTAAAATCTAGATGTGACCACCTGATACAGCAGGATGATGAAATAAGAGGCTCATAAGCAGAGATGTGTAAAAGACCACCCACCAGTTAAATTTTGTGACTCACATTGTTGATCACATATCTTTGTTTGTGGCAATTTTGCATGTCACCATTGATATTTAAGACATTACTGTCTCATTTTGATCATTTAACCTTCCTTTGTTGTAATTATGTTGCCCAGTTAGAGCTATTATGCCCTCCCAGGTGTTTTATGCAACATTTTATGTTTCAATTTCTGCATGATTTTGTACGCCTTTATGCCAGTTTATGCCTTTTATATCTTTTTCTCTCCCATTTCTTGCTCTTGGTGGTAAAGATCTGATTTTTATTGTTTTTATTTTTTTATTATTATTTTTTTTTATATAGAATAGTGTTTTGTTGTATTTCTTTTCTTTTAAACAAAAGAAGACATTTCCAGTGAAAAATAAGCAGTGAACACCACAGCTGAGCATTTCCATAAATCTAAGGAACCAGTCCTGTCAACATTTGGGAGAAACTAGCTTTATGTAATATCAGCAACACAATGTTTACTGTTTGATGATGTAGCAAAGAAAGAGTCAAGAGTGTAGAGGATGAGCAGCTGCAGCTGCAGCCAGGTATGGAGTGGATGTAGAAATAGGGTAAATCTGTGCCATTAGAGAAACAGAAATGAGTTTTTACAGATTTACAGATTGAAAGAAAGACCGACAGGTAAATTATGTAAAGGGGACGTTTTACAACGCACAAAGTCACTTATTACCAGAGAGTAAATTCATACAAAGGTGAGACAAGGATACAAACAAAATGACAGCGAACAAACACAAGAGACAGACAGAAATCAGGACAAAAGGGAATCCAACAGAGGGTTGTTAATCACACAAAGGTATTTATTTTCCCAATATGCTACTCCAACGTTACTCCTCTTCAGCAAAAAAGATATTAATTAGCAGTATGTCAGGTGGAAATGAACAGGGACAGATGAACACACCCCTATTTCACTGTAAAAGGAAATATATCTAAAAACAATGCTCTCAAAAAGGAAACACAGTGACAGCCAGGAGACAGAAGACAGGTAGCAAGGAGACATTGAAAGACAGAATGACACACATCCCAAATGACAGGCAGACAGGTCTTAGGCATGAGACAGAGAGCTATACTGAGGGACAGGGAAAAAATGAGGACTGCCTGTTGTCAGTTACAACAACACAAATGTAATTATAGGATCTGATTCAAATCAATTTAATTTCTGTCATTTATAACTCATTTTACATACTGAAAAGATCTAAGCCTCCATCACACTTTGGCTGAGGAGAGAAAATAGACAGGGTCAAGGTGGACAGATGGATTGTAACTAAGAACAGAAACGAACAGAAGACCTGGCTGGGAAGTTTACATTGATGAAGCTTTTTTTTGCAGCACTTCCCGAGGATGATTACTTCATTGTTTCCAAAGTGCTGTCTCCTGTAGACTTTCTGCTGGTAAACTCTGAGGTGCTATTTCTACTCTCAGCCATGCTGATATTAGTTTGGAGCTGAGATAGAAATATAAATTTTGTAGCTTGTTTGACCATAGTTGAATGTGTCAAAATTTGTACAAGTACAAATCTAATCTACATGTCTGCAAGTATGGATGAAATTTAAAGAATAAATCAAATCTACAAGTACAGATCAATATTGCAAGTCTGAAAATACAAGCCAGTTTTGCAATTACAAAGTTTTTGCGTAATTTTTACAAGCCTTCATGAATACCCAATGGAGATACTCTCACCAATCAGATTTATTTAATCGCTACAAACCACCATCTGTCCCACAGGCTGTAGCTGGTTTATAGTTTGGTTGAAAACACAGAGGGCTCAACCCCTCTCTCTGATTGGTTTGATAAATATGACTGCTGTGACAAACTAAGCCATACCTCAAAAAAGTGTAGATTTGATTTGTACTTAGATGTTCTTCCAGATTCAGGAAAGGTAGCATGAGTTACAAAACATATGTACCTATCTTAACTCAATAAACTGGTTGCTAATCTGGCTTTTTTGTTTTTTTATATCATAAGTCTCTGTGTGATCTGAACCCTCTCAATTCCGAACAAATCCAATTTCAGTGATTCCCGTCACAGACAAATAACAGTTTAAAAGCTACAAGTGTGATAAAGCTTGTGAGTTTGTGCTCACAATGTGCTCGTATAATAAAGCTCATTTCATTGTTTCAAAAGTGAAAACTTCCTTTTTATTTTTCTCATATTAGGACACAAAGACATGCATAGCAAGGAAATGGGACAAATCATATTAACACATAGACAGTGGTGAAAAAAAGAGAATAGTGAGTGATGGAGGAATAGAGGCATGGAGTAAGAGGGGAGAGGCGTCAGAGTGGAGAAAATTTATGAGTGGGGCCTGTCTGTTGGCTACAGGCCTGGTCCCTCTGTGGTCCACTCCTCTGTAATATTCAACTCTCCTCAGGCTCCCATGTGTCTGCCTGTGGGTGCTCTGTACACATATGCAAACATGAACACGTATACTATACAACATAGTTAGCATGTAAGTAGAAAGAATCCAGTTACTTGCCCATCTCATGTCATTGGGCAGCTAATGTCTGCTTCCTTTTTTGACTTTATCTCATGTGTCCCCTATTTCTAACTGCTTGTCTGGAGCATATTATCTTATATGTCTAATTTACTTGCCAACTGGCATCTGACATGCAAGCGTCAATGGGAAGATACCACAAATTATAATCAAAAGCATTTAATAATGGATCGATTTTTTTTTACCACTGTAGGAGATGAGATGGTCTGTGTATTCATATTACACAGGTGGCTTATTGCCATTTCAGTATATGCTTTCATATAGCATGCAGGCATTTTGGAAAAGGGGAGGGAACACATTTGCATGTCCCGCCGTCAAGGCTTCCCCTACAAAAAACAAGTTGACTTTGTTCTGTGATATCTCAAATATTCAGAAGCCCCTTATTCTGCCTTTGTACTTTTCAAACTGCATAGTAAAGTGAAAAAAAGGGCCCTCAATACTGCCTTAGACAAGAAGTGTTAAAAAGGCCAAAAGAGATAGAAGGATTTTAGGTGCCCCTCTTGCATTTCTGACTCTGAGGTTATGTTGTAATTGTCAAGCATTAATATAAATGACTTCAACCAGTTTGTACTGTACAATGTGTCCTTTTACTGTATATGTGGGCTTACTCTCCTGTTTTATCTATAAAAATAATGTGCATTTGAAATAAAATGAGTGGTTTACCTTGGAAAAATATACAGTATCTTTCTAAACTACTCAAATGAGACCATTTGGCAAGGCAAGGCAAGGCAATTTTATTTATAGAGCACAATTCGTACACAAGGTAATTCAAAGTGCTTTACAGCTACATAAAATCACAAGAAGGCAATAAAATCATTAAAAAGAAATAAAAAATAAAAAAAACATTAAAAATAATCATTAATTAATTAATTTAAAAGTGAAGAGTGCAGATAAAAAGACTAATAATAAAGCATACAATTCAGTTTTGTTGGGACTTTGAAATTAAGGTCCAGGACATTAAGATAAAATGAAATCACTTTGAGAAGAGAACAACAAACAGATCAGAATCAACTCTATGTTAATAGTTCAGTCAAAAACACATCAGGAAAGCAATGTTATCTATATTGAAAGATGACACTGGGTACAGGGGGCAGACTTTAGTTTTGAAGGGATCACCTGTGTAATGAGCAGAAATACCAATATGCACACTAGTAGTGGGGGACAACCAAAAAGTTTACATTTGAACGGGACTGTCTTCCTACAAAAAAATAACTCAAGGAACTGTTTATTCATGTTGGCAGAAACAACCTATGATTACATTCTGAATATACAACCTGGTGGTCATGGGACCCTCTACATATAAAGTGTAAAAATGGCATCCTTATAGTGTAATATGATGGTGGAGTAGTATAATGACTGTATTTTAGTCCTAACTATGATGTTTTTAACCATAAGCAAGTAGTTTTGCTTTCTAATCCTAACAAAGTGGTTTTATTGTTTAAACCTGACCAGGAAGTGAAGAAGTTTCATCAAAATGTGTTGTGTTTACTTGTAATCATGGAAACCAGCAAAGTTTGGGAAGTTTCCATTGTATGATAACACCATTTAACTGATATGGATATTTCTTTGGAACTAGCTCAGATGAGTTTCCAAATGAGCTTAGTTGATACATTACAGTGACATGAAAACATTGCAGAGCACTGATTGGTCAGAGAGAGGTCGTAAACAACTAACTACAGCAGCACACACACACAGCAAAACACTATTTTTGTTCCAACAAGTTCTTTCTGGCAGACAATTTACAGCATAACTCATGCATATCTAATTTGTAAACATAGATTAGTTTTATGTGCGTGACTACTGAATATGAATTTATGGATTGATTTGTGTTTCTCTCGAACTTTGGAACCGGAACTCAGTTCCAAAGCACTCAATCGTCATGAACAGTCGCAAAAAATATTCAAACCCTTCTCAACTAAAAGTCTGTCGCAAACTCATACAGTGCAATAAGTACTCCACCCTCTAAACTCTTCACTTGTAAGTCACTTTGGAAAAAAATGTGTGCTTAATCAATCTAATGCAGTAATATATACATACGGCGAAGTTGTGTGTTTTTCTGTTTTGCCGCAGCTTCACACAGTATGGTGATAAATTGTTGATTCTGCCCACTGTGAGAAGATACTGTCTGATTTGGAGAATAAATTATGGTCGAGCTGGGCCAAGTCAAACTGCACTGTACCATACCGTACCTTACAATGGAAAAATGCTATAATAGTAACACTATAAAACTGTGAGAAAAAATATTCAGGAAATTGTTTTATTAACTGTATCTTGAATATAGGTCTTGATGATCTGTCGTTTGTAGACACTTCGCTGAGGGTGTTGTGCCATGCCATCCTCAACTCCCTTCCTCCATTCCCCCTCCTTATGAGGACTTTTTAGGTTGTTAAAGAAAACACTTGAGAATGACATTTCCACCAGTTTGGAAACGCTCATATGAATCATAATCCCTCCTGCTACATTCAGTGTTGGTAGTTCACAGTACACTCTTTAAAATAAGTTAATATGTGTTGTACTTAAGAGGATGAAGAGACAGCCTTCTTGGTTGCATTATTGATGACTTATTGGTTTGAACCACTGACTCTTTATCTCTATCTCAGAGCTCTGCACTATTGTAATCTAAACCATCAAAAATCTAATTAGAGAATTGGCATTCCATATGTGGTAAATTTAACTACAATAGAGGAGGGTGTCACTGACAAATGTAGGGTTGACACCTTTGAAATATCAAGAACATAGTTTATTGTGCGACTTTAGTGTCAAGTTGAAGAAACTGGTTGCTCTTAAGTTCAGTGTAGGTGCTCATTTAGGCAATGGATAACAAATGTAATGCCTCCAACATAACTACGCATTGACAATTGTGTTTTTGCTAGCTGTCCATAAGGATTCCACCATACTTTGAGCTGAGTCTGCCTACCACTCAGATTGTCTCCACAACCTATGGACCAATTGTGTTCCTATGCTGAGACATCATAAATTAAAGTAGAAATTAACATAAAATTTTCCTAATTTTAGTCTGTACTTACAGCTACTTTTCATAGTGATACTTTTTGGAAAAAGAAAAAAAGAAAACTTCTTATTTGTGCTCTATTTTTTGACACTACGAAATATGGCAGTGCACATAAGTGCAGTGCGGTACAGTGGCTTTAAGCTCTCTAGGGCAGCGTCACCCAACCCGACCGGGCTGACCGGGCCGCACAGAAAGAATAAATAGCTTACATTATTTCCGTTTTATTTTTTAGTCTGAACAATGTTTTATTTTGAAAAATAACCGAATTCTCCCCGTTACATCCGTATATGACTCACTCTCGACACGTCAAGATGCTTGTCTCGGTCACGTGATACGCTAATATTAAACCCACAAGCTAGCAAAATGAGTAAAAAACAGTCTTTGAAAGGTTTCTTTGCAAAGGGGAAAAGGCCCAGTGAGGAGACAGAAGAAGAGCCTATGACCACTAAGAAAAAGAAAGCTGCATTTAACAGACAATACCAGGAGACCTACTTAAAATATGGATTTATTGTGACAGGTGATTCCCACGCACCAAGCCCGCTCTGCATAATATGCGGCGACTGGCTCTCCAATGAAGCCTTCAAAACTAAAAATTACCTAGAAGTACACAGTGGATTCACGTTTATCATTATATTTGCAAAATACCACAGTTTTTGTGTTGGTCATATCATTTTACTTTGTTGTATTTATCCGGCACACCTTAAAGGCCGGTCCGTGAAAATATTGTCTGACATTAAACCAGTCCGTGGCGCAAAAATGGTTGGGGACCGCTGCTCTAGGGTGTTGTTTATTTTTAACTGTCTTCAATTTCGTGTCTACATCCTAGTAGTAAAGTCAACGGGATTTAATCAACATTGGTCTAAACTCACGAGAAGTAATCACCAGTGAAATACATAGGACTCACAACATTCTGGAGGAAATGCTTGTACACCAAGGACACCGGGGATGGTTAACTGGGGAGGAGGCGTTGTAGGTGTCAGGGTGAACGTACACAAAAGCAAGGATGCGGACAGATGTGCAGGCTAGGCTAAGGAAACAATCCCTCAGTACCCAGCTCCAACGACCTTTTTCACCCACACCAGATCTGTCACTCGTAAAATCCACAAACTGGATTGCCGCGAACATACAGAACTGCAGCATGATGATCATAACCAAAAGCTGGCTACATCCGCTAATCCTTGACCCTGCAATGCAGCTCGCAGGCTGCACCTGCCCAGAGCTCGAAGCCCTTTCAGGCTTGTGCAAACCCTTCCACCTTCCCCGAGAGCTAAGTGTTGTCATTGTTGGGTCTTCCAAAACCAAAAGTCATGGTTGATGAGGGAGGTCCAAAGCCTTCTCAAACATTGTAACATTGACTTCAGGCCAGGTGACAAAGCCCACTACAGCTCAGCAAGAGCTGCCTTAAAGAGGGGGATCAAGGAAGCAAAGAGGATTTACAAGGAGAAGATCGAGGGACATCTGACACACAACGACTCATGGAGGGTGTGGAGGAGGAGTACACAATCTACAAAGGCAGCACCAACAACCAGGTAAATGCTGACGCTGAGGAGCTAAACAGTTTTTTTTGCCCAGTTTGAGGCTTACACGTAAGCAACTGCCTCACAGGTCTCTGCACCCAACACCCACATGTTCACACTGCAGGAACAAGACGTGAGGCGGGCAGTAAATCCAAGGAAGGCAGCCGGACCTGATTGAGTACCAGGCAAAATACTCCAGGCATGTGCTGACCAGTTTGCTGGGGTCTTTACAAACATTTTCAATACCTCCCTATCTCAAGCCATAGAACCATCCTGCCTTAAGTCAGCCACTATTATCCCTGTTCCAATAAAGGCGGCCCCTCTGGACCTGAACAATCACAGTCCCATTGTACTCACTCCAACTGTCATGAAGTGCTTCTTGAAACTAGTTCTATATCATATCAAAATCTGGCTCCCTCTCACATCAGACCCTCACCAGTTTGCGTACATCAACTTCACAGTCCACACAGCCCTCAGCCCCCTGGAACACAGAGACTGTTGATGAATACTTTTTCCTGGGCCTTCCCAACTCCACCTGCGCATGGATTAACCAGACTAGCTGCCCACAGAGAGTCAGAAGAGGCCTCCAACTCTCCTTCATAATACTGAGCCCTGGTGCACTCCAAGGATGTGTGCTGACTCCAGTACCCTACACCCATGACTGTACACCTGCACATCCCACAATATCATCATCAAATTTGCAATGCCACAACTGTTGCCTGACTCTGTTTACAGGGATGAGAGCCTGAGGCCGTCTGTGGGGTGTCCACCAAACAACCTGTCGCTAAACATCACAAAAACCAAAGAGCTGATACTGGACTTCAGGAGGAAGCGTGACTCTGAGTCAGCTGAGTTCCTGGGGGTCCTCATTTGAGAGAACCTGTCAATTAACAGCTGAGGTTAAGTTCAGCAACTGTCAAAAGGGGACAACAAAGTCTGCACTTACTGAGGGTGCTCAGGAGGCAACACACAAAGAAGACGCTGTTGGTGGCCTTCTACTGGCCGACCATATAATGCCACCTAATCTACTGCATCAAAGAGTGGTCCGCAGTGGTAGGCAGGATGCAAGTGCTCCAGAGAGCGGTGAAGACACGCAAAACGAACAATATAATGCCCCTCTGCTCTGTGGTGGACATTGCAATATCGCAATATCTCAACAGAGCCGCAAAAAATAATCACAGTCACCTCCCACCGCAGGCACCACCTCTTCGAGTTATTGCCCTCTGGCAGGCGCTCCAGGTTAGCAAAGACACGCACCTCTGGACTTAGGGATTGTTTCTTTCCCACTGCCATTAACACATCAAACAAGAAAAACTGATAATAGTAATGATTCATGCTTCTATGCCCCAGCATTTTTTTTGCTGTACAGATTTTTACTCTTACAGATTATTTATTCCACACTATTTTATGTCTTTTTTTTTATCATGTTATATTCTTGTTACTCTTTGCTCTTTCTAATATATTGTGCCTTAAATGTCTAAGAGAAGCAAGCTCAATTTTGTTGTATGAATGTACAATGACAATAAAGTCTTAATTCTATTCTTTTGTGTAATGTCAGTCTGGGCAGAAACAAGTTTTATAAATTCCCACCAAACTGCCATAACGATGATCTTATTTCAACACATCATCCTTGATAAATCATGAAATTTATTTGAATTCCTGTTGATTACTAAATAGGCCTTTGATTTCCATTTCAGACAACTAAGCTTGGCTTCTGGACAAGTAAAACATTTAAGTTTGAAACACAAATAGTCATGTTAATAACACAAATACACATTCGCCATCATGTAGTGATGTGAAAACTGACAGTGATATGTTTGTTTCAAATCTGAATCAATTTCACTTGCATCTTGAGGTACATTTTACCAGATGCAGCTGTCACAGTAGGAAACACATTGTCACAATACAGCACAAAGCTCCCATTATAAAAACATCCTACCAAAAATCAGATGTCCACACGTTCTAAGAATACTATACTTTTAAATATGCACACCCACGCAAACACATTCAAAAGAAAATCAATGAACTGTATTATACACAAATGGACACACACATGCTTCAGACCTTCACTGCAAAAAATATCCTTTTTGCATTGAGGGAGAGAGGAGGCTGAATGGGGAATCCTCTGCTGTGACCCTGGTCAATAATCCCACAACAATCACAGGAGTTAGTGATGAAGAAGGAAAAGAAAAGAGGAGGACAAACGGAGGGTAAAATAGGATGTGTTTACAGCTATCAAACAGAAAGCAAGGCACTGACATTTTACAAAAGAAAAAGAGGAAAATCATTATAAAAAAAGGTAAAAGTATTTTCAAAGGAGAGGTAAGAAGATGAACTGATAGAAGAAAAAAGGCAACAAGAGAAATGGAGGGAACAAAGGAAAGGTTGTATTCATGAGGGGGTTTGGAAAGCATGAGTGTTTGTGGTACAAGCCTGTGAGTATGAGAGTGTATTTATACTTCCAATGAGAGTGCATAAGGGATTTATCAGTAGGATGACAAAACAAAAGGAAAGCAGTAAAAGAAGTACCAACATTTGTGGAATTAAGCAAGTGAATATTGTTAGGATTAAATGCTGTAAGCCAGGATTCCCAAAGTAGTGGTGCTTCCCATATTCACCAATTAATCCTTGACAGTGTTACTGTCAACGTGCATGCCGACCAACACAGAATTCAGTCTATGAATGGTAGTTGTGTGTTACTGTTGAGATGCGCATGTGTGTGTGTGATGCAGGGTTCACTTATATAACAACCACAAGACACAGACAGTGGGAGACTGAATCTAAATTGCAAAATGAGCAAGAGGGCAAGAATAAAGCAGAGACATTGAGACAGAGGGCAACCACAGACAGAAAATTTTATAGTGAGACAGCACAAGTTAAAAAGAGCCAGATTTCTTTTTTAACGACTCCACAAACATACTAAAGAACCTACATTTGGTGCTCAAAAGTACCAAAATACATGAAAAATCTGGTGATGGTGCCTCTGATAACAAGCTAAACTACAAGAAGTGGATTTACTCGGCAGACAGACAGAAAGCCCTGGCAGAGAGTCAGCTCTCAGAAGTGGCCTTCTGTGATCCCTGCCACTTCCAAACAGCATCAGGACAGAGTGTTTCTCCAGCTGCCAGTCGGGCTGCCGCCATAGGGGCCAAATTCAAAGAACCCCCAGCTAAACAATGTAAAAGATGTCGTAGGGGGTGAATTGAGGATGCTAAGACCCAGCGGTGTGGAATCAGTGCTGTAAGAGTCTATATACCACTATCATCCAGCCCACCACTTACTTTCCCCAGTATCTCTTTCTATTATCTCAATTCTATTCTCTCTGTTGCTGACTTTGAAGCTCTTTATAGTGCGATGAGAATCCCAAATTTCTCCCTGAGTTGATGTCTGTCTCTGGCTCCCTCTCCTTGTGTCTTGTTTCCCCCCTTAGCTCACAGAAAAGAATTCAAAGTGTACTCTTAATGACGTACATGTGTTTCGATTAAGAAGCTGGCATGCTCTTTCCATTTTAATGGGCTTTTTCTGCTCTTAGTTCACTTTGGGCCTCTGCTTTGCGGTGGGGATTTGGAGGTAACAGTTTTTAATTGCCAGGCTATGGCAAGAATGTGGTTAGTCAGATGGCAAGAATGTGGAACAACACACACATATTTGTTTCTGACTCTCTGACACACATGTGGGAACAGATCCGAAGACAATATGGATACAACTGACAGACAAATGCAAATCCTTCAAGAAAGGAGTTAAGAGGTTAAGTTGGGTAAGAGAAAAACATAAATACCATATAAAAGCTGCATATTACTATGACTTTGATATGACTAAAATAACTTACCTTTAAAAAAATTCCAATGTTGGTTCATAAAACAGAAGAATTTTGAATTAACAGGATCCTCTTCTGTTGTTATGTTAGCAACCATTTGGACATTCGGTGACTGCGTAGAGACAGCAAGTAGACAGTGTTTACTGTACAAACTACACACTGTGACCTGTTATGCAACTGAAAAGGTTGTCTGGATAGATATGTTCCTGTTTAACTACAGTTCCCAAACCCCAGTTGAATAATTCAATCTACATCTGTTGAATGGTTTCCAGCTTGCATGCATTCACAATAACAATGTAAGGCCATTTGAAAACAAGAATATAAAAAAAGAACAAGCAAGTCTTATTCCAGAAATGGGCTAATTTCAACAGTGTGAGAAATATGACAAAGGACGCTTAAAAGAGGTATTTAATTCACTATATATTGACCAGGGCCCTCACCTCGCTGTCACTGTTTATCTCTCCCTCAGCAAAATACTTTGCAGGCCCAAACCACCCTGCGGTTGAAGAAAAAAAAACAAAAAACAACACACACGTAGTGTAAAATTATCCCAGCCCCATAAAATTAGAAAAGAGGGAAGAACAAAAATCAGTGCACTCAATGTGGCATGAGAATAATGATGGGTTGGTGGGGTGTTGGTTTCTGTGGAGGAAACATGTTGGGCAATCATCACCTTTTGTCCAGTGCATGGCTAAAGTGGACCATGCCCCCACAGTTTGCGGTGTACCCACAGGGTCATGCTGGGGCACTTGAGCAGATTGTCTGGTCAATGAGAGTAAGACAGGGCAGGAAGGAGACATTGAGAACTAGAGGGGTGATAAAGTGGAGGTGGAGGGCAAAAGACAGGTGGGTTTATTGAGATAAGTGTAAGAGTAGGCGAGATGAGGACAATGTGTGATCCAAGGGTGGACAAATGAATCAAGGTAGGAAAAAAGAAGAAGCAGATTTTTGCATAAACACATGCTGCTCGACACACACAAGCACACTCACACTCTCACAACCACTCCAAGTCACCCTATTATTATCATTATGCAAGTGTGACTGCAAATGGTCCCCCTGAGCAACAACAGGACTGAGCAATGAGCCCATAAACAGATATGTGTAGCTGTGCTGGCATTTCTGATGAGGCAGCAACCACACACACTTTTACTCACACACACACACACACACACACACACACACACACACATACACTCTGCTTTCCCTTCGACCTCTGCTCTCTAAGGGAAGGCAGTGTGAGCACACAGCCTGCCGTTGGGACAGAGCGACAGAGTGCCCAGCTGCATGCCAACTGTGCCCGCGGGCTGCCCTAACCCACGCACCCATGGGAGCAAACTGCCTTTGCTACTCTCTGTATCAACATCTCTCCTTTTCCTTTGCTTGTCCTCCCTCTGAGCCTCTTGCCGTCCTTCTCTTTCTACCAGTTGTTAATTTCCCTGCATGGTTCCTCTCTTTCTTTCTTTCCCCACTCTATCATTCCTTCCCTCTCATGCTTACTTCCAGTCGTGGAGATTGAGTGACAGACTGCGAATTGCTCTGAGGCTATACCCAGATAAAAGGCAAGGAATGCACAGGTACACACACACACACACACACTCACAAGTTCTGCCATTCCTGTGCAGGCGAGAGGAACACACACTGCACACACAAAATGCGGAGTGACAGTTTTTTTGTCCAGTCTCCTCCCGATGCCTGTGTGACTGGTCAGTCCCTGCATGTATTTGTGTGTGTGTTAGAGTCGGAGAGAGAGAAGGCGTGGGTGTGATATGGGGATGGACAGAAACAGGGAGACAGAGAGACAGATTGAGAAAGAATGTGTGCATGATGTGCATATGTGTGTTTGTATATGTGTTTGAGAGGGAGAGCTATTGCATCTCACAGTGTGCGGTGTCAGGTCTGGCTGTGTGAGCTGACACTGATTATAGTTTTCACAGCTCACTCCCATCACAGACAACTATAGCCGCGACCAAAGCCCTATATTTCAAAAAGTTGCAACACTGTGTATGAACCAGAATTGCTTTTTGCCTGTAGCAGTTTGTACGTTGACTTCTCAGAAATGAAATTTAGAAGACATACTGTCCAACTACTTGGCATAATGACAGAGCATCAAGACCTGATGGGACCTATGAACTAGACTGTAAAAGACAGAGCTGAATGTATCATAAGATATGTGAAATTTTGGTTCACTTTCTGAGGCTTTTGAGTGCCCCTGAGAGCCAATGTTTTTCGAAAAGAACGTTGCCCCAGTCTGTAATTTGCTAAAAAAAAAAAATAATGTGAACAAGCCATGAGACAGTTAGAAATTTTTTTTTGGAATGCATCAGTTTGGTATAAACGTTTAGACATATGAAACAACTGAATTCAACGCTAAGAGGCTTTTCCTTTTTCTGGGAAAAATTGATGGTGATAGTATCATGGTTTTTGCATGTTTTTGCTGCATACAGACCAGGACAGCTTGCAATCATTGATAGAAGAATGATTAGAATTTAACCTGTGACCTCTGACTGAAAATGTCAGTAAAAGTGTTTATGACTCTCGTTAGAAAGTAGGTCATGCAGTAAGACAGCAACCCAAAGCACACAAGTCATTCCACTCAAACATGGTTAAGAAAGAATAAATTAATCATGGGAAATGGCCAAGTCAAATTCTTGAACCTTAAAACTAATGGAAATGTTGTGGAAGGCTCTGAAGCGAGCAATTCATGTGAGGAAACCTAAAAATCCCAGAGCTGAAGATGTTCTGTACAGAGGAATGGGCAGATGTTTCTCCAGGACCGATCAGCAGATTACGAAAAATGGAAAAGGAGATCAAATGAAAGCAAAGGATTCACTCACATATATACAATATTTGATCATTTTTCTCAGTAAATAAATCATGAAAATTTGTTTAACTTTTTCAGCACCATTACACGTGGTCAGATTAACAAAATTGTCTATGTATTTTGATCAAATAGTTCCTGGTTAATGTTTAGCTTTTACAAATTCTAAAAGTATTTTACTTTGGGAAACTTCTCATAAAAAAGTACAATCAGTCAAATGTAATGTTTTTTAGTCATACAATGAGGTGTGATTTTGGTAGAGAAACTCGGATTATACATGAAATTTAAATAATACCTATCCCAACCACCTTATTAACTGTTTACTATTAATGTATGTATTATTACCACTACAAAAATCATACTACCAAACAGTCTTCATGTAAAAACAGTTGTAGTCTGCTTTTGTTTTGGTACCTGCACCTGACTTTTGAGCCAAATGATATGCCATACTGAAGAGTGTAAAATTATTGTGACATGTCTTCTGTTTTACCCTCTATAAGGTATACCAACGATGAGGAGAGATTCAGAAAAACAAACCACGACAATGCTGATGGCTCCAAGATGCTCACATTTAAAAGGGATGAAACCATGAGACTCCTTTCTCTGAGAGGACTTCTTTTTCCCTTTTCATGTGCACTCTCTTTTCAGTGTCATTGACTGCTTTATGCCAGATATAAAAAGCATTGCATGGCCAACGAAGCGCATAATAGGCGGATTTGACTAACGTGTCAGTGCAGAGGAGTGAAAAAGAGGAGGGAGGGTGAAGTGAGAGGAGAGAGATGAAAAGACAGAGAGAGGGAAGTAAAAGGAGAAGAAAAAGAAGAGAAGAAAAACAGAGGCAGAGAGGTGGTGACCTGTGCCTTACCCTCCAACAGAGGTGGGTGTCCTGACATCTGCAGGCACAGTGGGCATCAGATAACACGCTACATGACTCTCAGGCTGTGACTGAAGTAGATTGGACCGGCACATTCATGCTGGGTCGAGGTGGGGAGACTCTACTGTCAGATAAAGTGACTCTCTGTCAAATGAAAACAGATGATAAACTGAGTGGACATCCAGTTTTATTCGCTGCTGAAAGAGCTATGAGCCAAATCCAGGCAGGCGCTTTGGTGAATTGGGACCGGCTTTGACCAAACCTGTGTGGGCTCGATGTGAGATCGAACAGAACAAGCATTGAGAGTCTAACCATGCATCAGCCTCTCAGCCTGACTCACCCAGTTTCGATTGAAGCTGGCGTGACCGACTTTGCAGACCCGATTGAGAATCTTCACTTGGAGTGTAATTCTCCACTCTGTCATGTGGATCACGTCCACCATGAGCGTAGTTGACTTCAACTGATGTGTGCTGACATGCAAGTGCCTATATACTGTGAATGTTCAAATTGGCAGTGTTGTTCTGTCATTCATGTGTAAACTAGCATGCTGTGTTTCTGCGCAGCACATTAATCTCTACTGGAGATGATGTAAGGTGAATCCAACAGAGGTCAAACACTGTCTACACCAAGCTATAAGCCTCAACAAAGTGTAATGATTGCATGATTTACATCAACATGTTGGAAAATTTACAACGAGCCTCATACAGTAAATGCCTTGGGCATCAAAATTATGTTAATAAATGTAATACTGTATGAGGTCCGTTTGATTAAATTGCTTTGATATGCTTCTTTTCGTATAGTTAATCTTCCTACTGCTTACAAACAAAATACGTCATTCACAAAGTCTTAATGAAAATAGGAAAATATCCTTCTTCTGCGAGTGTAGACATACATGCTTGAGTTTCAAAACTTAATCATATTTTAACTACTGATTTTTTATCTATCTATTGTTCTTATTTTTTTTCTTATTTTTTGTTTAAAATTTAAATCATGCTTTTTATTTCTACTGTTTTAATGTATCTTTAAAGCACTTTGAATCGCCTTGTAGTTGAATTGTGCTATACAAATAAACTTGCCTTGCCTTGCCTTACATATTCAGAAAGTTTTACACCAAAAAATATATAAAATTTTAGAAATATATATATTTTCTTAAACACTATATATATGGAAATTATTATATGGAATTATATGGAAATTTTATGGCAGAATCAGTAATGGAATTAAAAAAAGAACATAAACTGGCTATAGAAAATGAAATATTGAATTTATAACACAAAGATAGGTGTATCTCTACTCAGATGTTTAATATCAAATATACATACTTAATTTAAAGCAAATAAAGAAACTGTTAAATCTTATCAGTCACAGTTTTTGTTAAAAACTTAACCGAGCTTTCAGTCACTTTCCTGTTCATTCTTCCTAAAAAGTGCAACACCTCTATTGCTGCCAATCCCCCAAAATTAGCTTGGATCTCAGCCTATTTTCACACCATTCCTCACCTGGTAAATTGACAGCTTTTCTATTTTTGAGAGACAAAAACTTTGGCAAAAGAAAGCCTATTATCAGATACTTAAAATAATGCCTTTAATTTTTCGAAACAACATTTCCGAAGGTGTCAGATTAAAGTCTTGTCAGATGAGGCAAATAAAAGATAAAACCTACTTTTATCTAGCAATATTTGTTTTGTCAATTCAAATAAGGTAAGTATGATACTATATTCTAGGTAAATTCAGTGGAACATCAGAAGTCTTCGAATATTATTCCGTTTTGTTAGGTCAGTTGATTCCTCATAGTGAAACTTTAGAATTCTATCAGTGATTGGCCATAACTTTGAAAATAAACGAGTATTCCTCCTTCACTCCTGATAAACCTTTGTGGTCTTTATTGGCTTTGGATGTGTGGCCACCGCTCAACACAAATGTAGTGGAAGAATACAAGTTTGTGAGAGAAGGATCGTGCAAGGAGCAGGTGTATGTTGTGCTGGTGCGGTCCGAGTCCCCACCCCCCAGTCCTCTGCTTTTTAATGACTGTGGTACAGCCCTCCGCTGTGGCTTCGCACCACCCCGCCTGCTTTCTGAGCGTTTGAAATGTGCCAGCCAGATGTTCAGGGCTTACACCTGCAGGAGACACAGTCTTTGACATGGACTCTGTGGATCTGAGATGAACACACACACACACACGCACACGCACGCACGCACGCACTCACGCACGCACACACACACACACACGTGTATGGCCATGGACCGGGATCCACATGTAAATGTGTCCATGTGCCCAGCAGAAGTGCACACTTACATACATGCCAACAGATGGTACAGCAGACACAAGCCAACATGTAGACACATAAGCGGATAGACAGCATGAGCTGCACACTCACAAACTGATCCGTTTAACCCATCATTTATGACCGCTCACTCACCCTAACGTTGTCTCCAATGTGAATTCAGACAACTGCTGGGGTTCCGGGGCATCCCGTACTTGCCACCCTTGTGCTATACCTTTCTCCCACAGCCCACACTCCCTTAGCCTCCTTTTCTCTTTCGATATTGTGTGCCATTACACTTCAGCCTTTTGTAACTGGAGACCGAATGTCTGGCTGGTGTAAGCTAATGGAGAAGAGCAAGCCTATGGAGAGACTATAGGAGAGACAGTCTTGCTTCCTCGCATGCTGCTGTCAGAAACCATACGGGCCTGATTAATGACAACAGCCACAATAGCTCTTTATGCATTCTCTCCCCACTGCTGGCCGGCTGCCAACTCACCCTCAGGGAAAGGGAGGTATACGCAGTGTGAGGAGAGGAGTGTGTGTGAGCGACAGAGACAGAGTGAAGGAGCTGAGGTATGTAACATGCTCCGATTTTGTGTGCATGTGAAAGGTAGGTGCGAGAGGGACAATTCAAAAAGTGCTAAAGAGAACAATCAGATGCTGAAAATCCAATTCACAAGTCTTGTACATCCACTCCTGTCTGTGAAATAACATACAAAATAAAGAGCTATTACTGTAGCCATTTATTTCTGTAATGTGTATTAACAACTCTCAAAATGACCTAAACATAACCCTTGTTCTAAAGCAATAAAGCGAGCCAGAACTGTTCGCAGTTCGGTGAATGTAGCCCTAAAACTTTACATCTCTTTTAGGTTGTGTTTTGGTCTCAAGTCCCCACATAAGCTGCATACTTTTGGGTGTGTGTTTGCATGGGTGTGCTTGCATATGTGTGTGTGGCTAGCAGCTATCTCCCCTCGCTCCTAACACAGAAAGGTTGCGAAGAGCCATCTTTCATCTCCTCTGCATCATCACAGCGTCTGCATTATTAATGGCCCTGATTACTGTAATCAAAAATTCTTATTTATTTGGAGGAGTCGGAGGAGGGGGAGGAGGCAGTGAGGCCTGGGTTTCTCTCTCCAGACAAAAAACCTTTGGTCTCCAGCTTTAATTTTTCAGAAACAGAGATGCTGCAGTGCCCCATCTTCCCCGAGTTCAGAGCCAAGCTAGTTAGGCACACATAAACATGCAAATACTGAGGCAAAGACATTCAAACTTTTTCTTCCTCAGTCTTTGAGTATCGTGTAAATTTACATACACATACGCAAACACACAGTTGCACTGAGATGTGCATGTTCGCACCAGTAGAAGTAACTGTCAATAATAATGACTTAACGAAGGCAATCATCTAACAGACAGACAAGGCGATACAAAGAGTGCACTCATCCATGCCTTTCATCTGGTTTTGAGCTTCTTCTCCATCTCCTCTTCCTCCTTCAGTAGAGTCTGTCTCTCCTCGCCTTCTTCATTCTCCTCCTCCCTTCTTTCCTCCACCATCCACTCCACCCTGTCTAATCTTTCCAGGCACTGCCATTTGCATGCAAATAGTCCATTATCCAGTGGCAGGGAGACACAGCCAGGAGCTCACTACTAGGTAATCAAGGACAAAAGAAGTGCAGGAGAGATGCAAGAAGGGGGGCAGCAGGGAGAGAGAGCAGTGAAAGATTACAGGTGAATTAACATTAAGAACGAAAGGCATAAAGTGACTTGGCAGAATGGAGGGAGGAAAGAAGAAATACAAGTAGTTGAGATGACGTTTTTCAAGAGGTGATTGGAGGCAAGGATCTTTGTAATGTAAAACTTACAAGCTGAAGACTAGAATGAGTGCAGCTTCGAATGCGAGAGGGATCAAAATATAGCAGCTTGTCAGCCTGTCAATCTGCTGCAGATTTACTAAACAAAAACGGTTACCCTGCAGTAAGTATTCACAGGAAAGGTTTCTCCCTTCATAGTCTGTCTACATTTAAAAAATAGCTTGTCACCGTGCGAGTGCCCCCTAAGGAGGGCAAATTTGTAGCATTTTATCAAAGCAATTAAAGGCATACCTTGATATTTTGAGAATATTTGACACATTTTTTTCAGTGAAAAAAAAACAGCATCTCTGGTGTTTCTGTAGACAGCTTTCACATAGTTAACATTCCTCACGAGTCCTGCTCGAGCAGTATGTTTCAGGATCATGAAGGACAAAGACATTCATCCATGTTGTGACAACTGTTGATGAAAATGGCCAGATGTCAATGTCAAATGATGTCAATGCATCCCTTTAAAGCACAAATTTGTCACTTGAGATATTTCAAGTAAGTGTCGCTTAATGATACAAAAGACAACATTGGAACAATCCAGAGGTGCACACGGAGAGCGATGTCCTCTGCGAAAGCCAACGCCCTGTTTTGCTATTCTAAAGAAAGCAATCTGGACCCGTACCAAAATGTACTGGGGTTTTTTGTTCTGTGCCTGTGCTCTAACTGCCCACCAAGTTTAATTAGGTTTGGCCATGTAGTTTTTGTATAAAGACAGGAGACATTTGGGTCTGAAATTTTTTTTCGAGAAGAGGGTCCTGGGTGAGGTGTTTGTGCCACATCTGAGGAGATCTCAGGATAGACCAGGGGTTTGAAAAAGTGGAGGATTTTCTTTTGATCAATCATAATCTATACAAATACATTTAGATGATAAGCTGTTTCCTTTGCTTTAGACTTTTCCCCCACATCCATACCCTGATTGTTCTAATGCTCATATACCCTCTTTTGACCAGTATAACCTGGCTACTGGTTGCATGCTAGAGCCAGTTCAGAGCTGGTTCAACTATTAAAAAAAACGCTTGGCCTGTCTAGATGCAAGACAGCCATCACAGAGCCATGTCATCACTGGAAACTTCTATTACAATACTGGTTATAAGCTGTTTGAACCTAACTTATTTTGTATTTTTAATATCTATAGAGAATAAGGATTTTCTCATTTTCAACATTCATAAATGTGGTTGCAAATGCCATTTGTGAATGCTGCTACATACAGGGCATTGTGCAGCACTGACACATGTTGACTCTATAAAAAACATTAGCAGGAAGAATAGGAGGAACAATGATCTCATTAATGCTGATTAAATACAGTTCGATTTAAATCATCCATCCATCCATTTTCTATCCCCACTTAATCCAATTCAAGGACATGGGGGGGCTGGAGTCTATCCCACCTACCACTGGGCGAGAGGCAGTATACACCGTGGACAGGGGGGCAGTCCATCACAGGGCCACACAGAGACTGATGAGACAAACAACCATCCATGCTTACATTCACACTCATCTAAGGACGTTTTTAGAGTCACCAATTAACCTAACATGCATGTTTTTGGATGGTGGGAGGAAGATAACTCATGGATACATGGGGATAACATGCAAACTCCACACAGAAAGGCCCCAGATTCGGACCAGGAACCCTCTTGCTGTGAGTTGACGGTGCTAACCATTTTGCTTTCTATTTCAGTCAAATTAAAGTTAAATTTCATGTCTTTGTGGTAAGTTTTCTCTTTAATTAGACAGACTAGGCACTACTATGACTACAGTGGTCTGACTGGTGCATCTTCATACCCCTAACCCCAGCCCCTGAAGAAAGTGGTTCTGCCCTCTCGGTTGCACAAACATTTGGAGTTTCTCTAGTACCAGATTTTGAAGGTGAGAGCCTGTGCTCTAGCCACCAAAATTCAAATCATTTGTTGCATGTTTAATCAGAAAAGAAAGTAGAAGAAAGAAAGTTAGTGTTCAGTCGGTTCAATGTTAGTTTGGCTTAATAATTTTGACTTTTGAGACTCTCGGGATCAAAGTAACTGAGTAACAAACAATCAGTGCCAAGTCCACACAGTTGGTTTAGGAAAATACTAAATACCTTGCATGAGTGGATTTGCTGCCTTGCTCTAGTTTCTGTCTTTAAGTGACTATCTTTCAGTCTTTCCCCGCTAGTTGGACAAATCAGTATTTCTTTTACTCGTTTTAATTTATTTATTTATTTTTTGAGTGCATGAAATTTATGTTCATTTCAGCTCTCTCCCCTGAATATCTTTTCCACCAAACAGCTTCTCTTGCGGGTTGAGAGACAAGGAATCAGAACTGCAACTGCTGTTTGTAGGCAAAAGCAACATCAGACTATTTTGTCACTTGCATGGTGATTGCCTCTTGATTATGAGAAGAGCGCAAACAGATGATGACATCTCTGGGAAATATCTTATAAAGTTAAGGAAGTTTCACTCTGCCATCATGCATTGTCCATACCTTTCTCCATAACCCTTTAAATATAAACTCTTGCAGCTGTCTTTATCACCTTGTCTCACAGTCAGTGCCTCTCTATCTCTCAATAGATGCCTGAAGTAGTTAAACTTCTCCTAATGGGAGAAGAAGAAGTGCATGAACGTCAAAGGAAACGAGCCTCCCCACTGCTGCCACCACCTCCAAGCCCCCCTGCACCCCCTTCCTCCTCCTTCTCCTCCTCCCTGCGAAGCAGTTGATTGCGGCCCGTTTGATGTCCTAAACGCAGCATGCTAAGATTTGCTCTCTGTTCCTTGCCGAGCCCGTTTGAAGCTCTGTGTGAGCGACACACATTTTCAACGTTACACTCTGCTAAAACGAGCAATTATCCCCCCTCCCTTTTTTTTATGTTCAGCTTTGGAATCGCAACGTGTAAGGAGGTGGTAGAGGAAAGAGACGGGGAGCGATGACTTGCACCCACACATTCCTTTAACTAAGATGTAAATAAATATACATGGTGAAAAGACGTTTCTTCTAAGGCAGGCCCTTTGCTATTTTTCTAAACTTTTTTTCCTTGCTTATCCTCTGTCGCAAACATTACTGAAATTACACCTCCTGCAGGTATCACCAGTATGCACCTATTAAGACCCATATATTACTGTCAGTAGTGCTCCGTTAAACCTGCCTCAACCCCTTCTCTGCATCTCTAAGCACTTTCATAAGCTTTCTGTGTCAGTCGTGGGAATATAAAAGAGTCTTCCTTGATATAAGTTTTTGTAAAGGGGTTTATTCAATGTATGATGCGCTACTGCCCCGGGCTCGATTTTTTTCTACACCCACTACAACAGCTCCAAGACAGTGGCTTAGAAAAAATGAAAAAATCTAGCCTTGGTCTAGCTCCTCACCCACCCACTCATCTATGTGAAGCAAGGTTACCACTTATATAGGTTCATCATTTTACAGAGCTGCATTTAGCACGCAGTTGATCCAGAGCTTTCTAAGTGTGTGATATCTTCTGGGCTGCAGGTTCAGCTTGTTTGGGAATATATGTCAGCACACACATGCTTGCATGCTCACACCCAAGCGTGCACACACTGAGGCACACAATTCTCTCAATGCTTGGCCTGTGCCCAGCAATGCACTCCTCTTTTATGACCCTTTGCTTTATGGTTTATTTAAAAAGTAACAGTCCCTTTATAGGTCATTAAAGCAGAAATAAAAGACAACAGACGGCCCGCAGTGGATAGAGGAGTGAGCAGACGCCGGGCAGATTGGCTGAAATACACACATAGACTCACACAAAATCAAGTGTATGCAAGGGTGCATCCAAGGTCAAGGGTTGTTACCTTCCTGATGAGAGCGAGTAGCTGCACATGATCACTTCATACATCAATACTCTGGTCAAATAATGTGCCCTTAAACACAGCAGAGCACATACACATAGGGAGCAAACTTGATTACATGCAAATTTCAAATGGAGAAATAAATATGACAACAGATAAAAATATAAACACCCAAGCTCACACGCACACAGTCAAGAGGCTGCTAACAGCAGAAATCCTGGCGAACACAGTTCAAATGTAATTTTATCCTTTCCGTTTGTCTCTTTCCCTCTCCCTCTATCCCATACTTACCCTCTTCTCATTCACACATACTTTGACCTGTGCGTGACAGCAAAGTGGGCATGATTAACTGTACAGAAATGTCAGCCGAGAATAATGGCTGAAATGTAATTACCGAGCGATTGTGGTCTACGGATAGATGAGTAAGACAGAGAGAAGAGACAGAGATTGGGAGAAATACTCAATTGCAAAATAATACAAAAAAAAACAGTACAATTGTACTCATTGGCAACAATGGCAACTTTATTTATCTATTCTTTGCTATAACATTATAAGTAGATGGTAAAAAAAAATTTACTTTTTCATTTCATGCCATTTCATGTACGTGTCTATAAATAAATGCAGTACAATTTATTTTTGTGCTTTTGTTTGTTTACAAATACACAGTCAACAATGTGTTCAAAATAGCTCCAATTATTCAATCAAGTACATGATGCATTGTGACTCTACAATGCAATCTAAATTACTTGTATTTCTCTGTGGCATTGTTAATCTCAGCGCATATCTTTGGTGAAATACATATGTAGCACAAAGATTTGCTACTTATATCATGAACCACCACATATTTGTGACATTAAATGGTAATAATAATTGAGTGTTAGTTTGTAAAGTAAGCATTAGTTCTGTCCCTGAAATCTTTGTGGCAATGGATTAGCCTTTGTCCCATTCGGTGTGTCAAACTTTGTATGACAAATGTGTACATGTTACATCTTATAGTATTTTGCTGTATGCTGTATATTTTATCTGTCATAAAAGAGGGGAAAAAAATAGATAAAGAAAAGGTGGAAAGAAACTGATTATCATTTTGCTATGGTAAGTTAACTGATCGTCCAATTGTCTCTGGAGCTCTATGGGAGGATTAGAACGCCTTTCTTCCAAAAGATAACCTAGTTGCTTTTGGTAAATTGCAGTGAAATTGTTGGTCGGTTTGCATGCTCATTTAAGTTATCGCTCAGCTGCCCTATTTAATTACAACTTCCCTTGTTCCAGTATAAAACTGCAGTAGAGAAATCTATTCACTTATGTATGTCTATGATTGGCAGCGATCTGCCCTCTTTCAACTGGTTAGTATTGGCCTTTGTCCAGTTAATCTATTACATAACAGGCCAAAACAACTGAAAAATAATTTAGCTGTCAGCAAATGAATACCATGTTGAGTGGCTAGTTTAACAACTTTTTTGTATGGGCTATTATTATTAAATAGTGTCTATTTCTTATAAATGGGATGTACATGTAACCAAGGGGAACAGCAGAATGGCATACCAATTAACGTTATTGCCTCAAGCCAACCAGACAGTCACGAGGGTTTTAGTAAAGTGTTGTTTCGTTATTGACAGAACTTAACTCACAAGTGAAAAATCTGAAAGCGTAAATGATTGAAAGACCTGTGCGTTACTATATGATTATACCCCTCTTTACAACCTTATGAGGATTTTGTGGCTTCTTACAGAAACACTTTGGGAATGACGTCTGCTCTGATGTGGAAACGGTCATAAGAGTCACATTTCCTTCCCGGCGCTAGTAGGGGCGGTACTTTACAGGACACCATAATGGGTCATATCTAAGGGTAAGAACAAATGATCTATGGTCATTTCGATGGGAGGACTTGTTGGCATTGTACAATCCCACTTCATGGATGTAATTTTATATGGAGTTGCTCTGACAACCAGGTTGCATATTCTTTTAATTTAATTCAGTGTTTTTGCCTGCAAGAACAAACAACAGATTGGGTGGGCTTTTTAGGAGGAGGACAGTCTCGCCCAAACTGTGCAAGCAAATTGACCCCACAATAAGCAGAGCTATTGGATCCCCTGATTAAAAGCGTTAAAGACCCAGGTTTTTACTTTAATTGGTTACCTGTATCCATGTGTATAATGTGTGAGATTTGTGTTATGTGTGTGTGTTTTTTATCAGCACATGCACACAAGGACCATCTTGAAATTGTTTGCTTTCAGGATCAGATTTGAAGCAGCCTCTTCTCTCTCTCTCTCTCTCTCTCTATCTCTATCGGCTCATCTCTTTCTCATCTAACCAACCATAGAATGAGGAGGGAGGGGGGCTGGTGGGGGGCAGCAGCAGAGAGCAAGGCCATAGTCTTATTAGTGATAATGAGAGAGAGCCACTCTGCCAATTTACATCCGTAATCTGATATTAGCTCTTGCCACCCGCACTAAAGCAGCACATGCACATAAACACACAGAGATGTAGACCGGGGTGTGCACATTTAGAAGCAGACATAGAAACACACACGATTGGATGTTTGAAATGACTTATTCATATTCATGAAAAAAAAGAATGTCTCAGAGTGAAAACCACAGTGCCCCCTGAAGACAAAGGAAATGTGCTTTAAATTCAGAAATAACCAAATTTAAAAAAGAAAGAGGGTAGTCACTCAGTAATGTCTATAGCTCTAACAAGAGATTATATTGTCTCACACCTTTGATAGAGCATTTTGCTGGTGCTTATACTTTAAAGGAGATCTTTGTACTTTATAAGACTGTTAGTTAAGAAAAAAAAACTTGAAAGTTAATAACACCAACTGAGTGTGAAAAAAAAAACAATGAAAAAAACCCACGACCTTCTGTACAAGACAATTACCTGGAACACCTGGGACGTGCGACAGCATGGAAATAGTACGATGCGAATGGAGGCAGTTAGTGTCAATTAAACTTGTGAGTCTCATTACGTTTACACATCAGGAATCAAAAAGACTTCCGCAAAAGACATACCAGTCTCCTCAGTTATAAAGCCCCTGACATCACTTTTTTCTTTTCTGAATGGATTTCAGAAATTGAGAAGTTCTTCAGGATGGTGCGTCAACATTGATTTCTGGGTCACAAGGAAAGCAAGATTTAGTGGAAAGGAGAGAAAATAAGGAGAGCCTTAAGATTCCAGCCTCTTGTCAGTCACATTGACAGAAAGGCAGTCAGTGAATAAAACAGTGAAAAACTACAGCAGAAGCTCTTGGCAAGCAACTACTGGAGATTAGGATGACCAGAAAATAAGCAGTTATGGGAAGGTTTCTTTTAGGTTCCGTACAGACCAACACGCTCTTGAGATACTTGTGGTTACGCCAGTCCCTGGTGTAACCGGAAATCGTGTCGCTCATGACGGATCATCCTTCATGTTGGCTGTTGGTTCATTTCTATGTAGTAGTCGTGTATGGTAATGTCTTCTACTTTCATTTGATTCAAGAATTTTTTGGTTCAGTATCAAAGAAGTAGCATACACTGCTTGGCTAAAAAAAAAAAAAAAAGATAAGCTCGTGCAACATCACATCATTAATTTCCAGCCATAGTTGTATACATTTTTAGCCAAGATTTGGATTACTACATGAAGTGCAGCAGTCCAGCGTATCCCAAATATTTTGTATGGCGTTAAGTTCTTGACTCTAATGTTGCCAATCCTCGTGCTCCCTGGACCCCTTTTTCACAATTTTAGCCCAGTACATCCTGGCATTGTTATCCTGAGCCATTTTCACAATTGCACGGGAGTCCTAACATGTTCTTGAGAAATTCAGGAGGGTTGGCACGTGTGAACGCTAATGTCCACAGCATTAACTTTTGACTTCTGCAGAGATTTTCCATCCAGCCTCCACAAGACATCTTTGGAGGATCATTGGGTGAGACTATCTATTAATGTAGCATTGAATCTTCTGAAGCATTTACTGCCTGTTTGTGAGTGAGCGAGTGTGTGTACTGTTGAAAACTGCTGCTTCATTGTCCTTTCTACTTTCTTGTATTTTGCTTTCTACTTGCTCCTCTCTATTGTGGTTATGTACAGTTACATGTAATACTGGTATCAATGCAACAAAGAGCCTCATCTGCTATTGTCAGTGTGTTGTGAAAAAAACACAGCGATTTCCACAGTGTAATTTCTGCATTATGTCCTACCTCCTGTGCGCTGTAGACAAATATTCCCCCACACCCCCTTCCCTTTGCATTTCAAGACTTGAAAGTGTATCTCCAGCAGAAAATCTCTCGTCTAAAGTACATGTGAGAGCAGGACCTGCAAAAAAGTCTGGAGCAAATTGTCCTCACTTTCTACTGAAAATCCCAATTGTTCACGTATGAAAACAGTGTTGGAATATGCTTGTGCCATCAGGAAAGAAAAAAGACTATTGACTGAAAAACCTGGTTGTTCAGTATATTCAGGTTGCCAGCTGACATCATCTTTGGGGCACATAACGCTGCCTAACCTAAACCCAACCAAGTGAAGAAACCCCAGATAATAATAGGCCTGATCTGCAGCTCATGCCAACCTGATTTAACCATCACCCTAGAATAGGGTAAATCTGGACTCCCCAGACCACATGACCTTTTCCTACTGCTCCAGAATCCAATGCACTAGACAGTTCTTAACCAAATTGTTGCAATTTCAGCAATCACAATATCAATTTGACCCTTCTGAAACAGAGCAACATCTTTTCCTCAACCACAGGATGTGCTGTTTGAGATGGTTGTTAAAGGAATGAGAAGCTACTCATTGCCTAAGTTAGGGTTCAATAACTTGTTGACAGCTGAAACATTAATCACTGCTGTACTTTTCCAACCAATGGGAGGCTCTTACCCAAGTGCTTAGCTAAATCCAGGGAGTGGCCTTTTGTTTGTTTTTGGCCAGGCAGTATATAAAAATCATGATGAAAAAGGCTTTAGTATGTAGGAGTTTTTCATGGAAACATCAACCCCTTTTAGTAAGTCTAAAACATGCACCCAAACACAGCAAATGTGCGACAGAGTTAATTTTTATAACATTTGTGTTGAGACCCTTGGATGCATTCTGTCTGTATATCAACTGTAGGTTTTTCAGTCAAATTAGCATGATTCTTGGTCAAATGTCACTGTACTTTTGATGGTAACCACACATTATGGTTTTGGTCAATTAAATGAGCAGCATGGAATTGTCAAAGACCAAAATTAGGTTGTATGTTGTGCTCAGGTCAATTTTGTTTACAAAATTGGATACCATGTGCACATATGACATGTTCACACCACTCAAAGTATTTATCATAAAAATCACATGTACTGTAACCTTTGGATCCAGATAACAGATTAATAAAGTAGATTGCCTTGAACACAGATGAATTACATTGAACATGATAAGTCTTGCCAACTTGTTAATGACTATTCCATCCACACAATCTACACTGGAGAAGCAAACCTTTGAATCGCTCTCAATCCCTTGTGTTTCAATTAGATCCAAACCACCCAGAATCAGCTAATTGTCGTGAGCACTAAAGCATGTATGAAAGGATCCCCACTGTCTATCCGCAGGCTAGAATATGGGTTTCAACTCGGAGGGTGACAGAACATTATGCAAGCCAGAGGGGAAACCTTTTAGCCATAATATCACACGCTTTAAACATACTGCCACGTACAGCAGCAATTGTAAGATCTCTTGCTTTCAATGAGAGCTGTAGTTACAAAATGTTCCAAATGTTATTTGCACAGTATTTAATTTTTGTAATTTTTTTCAATATTCATCTCTAAAGTGTTTGATTTTTTTGTATTTTTATACATTCTAATCTTATTCTTATTTATTTATATCTATTTCTGTTCTTATTTCAACTTCTGTCTTTGCACTTTAGACTTTCTTTTCTGTGAGATGCCCTAACAACTGAATTTCCCCACTGTGGGATCAATAAAGTTGATCTAATCTCATCTAATTCTTATTATCTGAGTCATTTCAATAGAGATTTCATCATCCAGTGATACCTGCAAGTCTTGTTTTAAGTGCCAAATGGATCTTGAGGTGGCATCTCATAACAGCATGTCTGACTCTAATCTACTGGGATCCTCAGACCCCTATTTTACTTAAAGGGGAAGTTTGTTTTTTTTAAACCTGGACCTTATTTCTGGAATAAAATACGTTCATCTACTCACCGATAACAGTTTGGTGAAAGTCGACGTCCTTCGGAAGCTATTTAGATCACTCAAGATCTGCGTATATAATGAGAGTGAACCGGGCATAGACAATACAGCCTCTAAATAAGGCATTATCTGTCTTTATTTCACCAATACTTTAAGACGAATGAATGAATGAACGCGTACCATTGCACTGTTAATTCAAAGCTGCCGTGTTGTTGTTATTGGGGGCTATCGGGGGCTTATCTGGGGCTTTCTACACATGCGTCTACTGGGATTACGTCATCGCCGCGCACCGCCGCAGCAGCATCTTTACACGGAATTTGTAACATGGTTTGTTATTACGTATTTCCAAATTGCCATGTTGCACAAAACTAGCAGTAGCAAACTCCGTGTAAAGCCGACCGTCACAGAGCACGGAGTGAATGAGCTGTGCTGCAGCGGCGTACGCCGATGACGTCATCCCAGTAGATGCGTGTCTAGAAAGCCGCCGATAAAAACAACACGGCAGGAAGATTGGTACTTTATGCAGTATTTGGTTTGAATTTGGGTGTTATTTGTTTCAAATAATTACTTTATTCGTAAATTCTTTCTACTCCTGTGATTACAAAGTTCAGATCAGGAATAGTACAATATATGTTATTAAAGCAAACCTGATGCATTTTTGCTTAAAAGGTTGCAAAGTGTGGAAGCATGGCACATCAGGTTTGAGGCCACCTAATATTACTACATCCCCTTTCAAACAGTGATGCTCAAAAGCATAATGCCGCCCTGTGGGTGCCTTTAGACAGCATGCTGGTATACTAGAATTAGAAGTGTAACATGTAGCACCACAGCACTGCTGTCAAGCTCTGCCATGCCAGCTCTCCACTGCACACTTAGTTTGATTTGGTTCTGTGTTCAGCTCCACAACCAGTTTAAAGATGCAACAACAGTTCCCTGCCATTCAATCTAATTTAATTTAATTTAATTTAGTGAAAATTACATTTCAATTGCTTAAAATTTGGTAAACCAAAGTTCACTAACCTTAGTTCTTATTGATGCCAGATTTATGGTTTGATAATCTTTCTGGTTAGCTCTCACCCATGCAGACATAAGGATTGCAGGAATTCAAACAGCATAGAGGCTACAGAAAAAGACTTGCCCTCGAGTCTTCGAAAGTGCGAACAGAGCGTCGTCCCTCTACAGCTATGTGTGATTTGAATGCTAATTAGTTCAGGAAAAGTTTGACTGGGAAAATAAAGGACTATAAAAGAGTGAAAGAAAAAAAAAGAAAAAATTAATGAGAGCATGAGAGTCACAAACAATGGCTGCATTAGATGAAATTTACAATTTTTTACTTTCATTGTTGGCCGTTATACTTTTTTCTCTCCTGCAGCAGGGCAAAGCTAGCTTGTCCAAGTGTCAGCAGAAAGCTACAACAGATAGTTATGCATCTTCAGATCTGCATAAAGCACTAATGCAGGATGGATGTATAACCACTGACCATGCATCATTATCATATCTGTTATTTTCTTGCTAATTCACAATTATGATTTGGCAAGAGTGAAAATGCTAATCTTTGCTTTAGTTTTTCATATGATGCTTTGGCTTGAAATTTGCCTCTCATCCAAAGAACCCAAGGTTTTCATTTAGGCTTTTGAGCTGTGGGGCTGTTACTGACATGTTACTACTACTTGAAATAAGGAAAAGAGAAGCCTTAAGAAGCTGAAATTGTGACAGGTACTCCACATAACTTTGTGACTTCTTTTAAAGATCAAACATGTGAAAACCCACACATTAATACACACAGACATGCTTTTTTCCCATGCCAAAAAAACGCTAAATTTAAACCCTTGCCTAATTCTATTTCCTTTATAGTCTTGCTAACACAGAAACACAAAAGCGTGACACATTTGTTAGATTGTGAAAAATAGGGATATAAATGTTGTGATACTAAAGAAAGCTGTTTTTATGCTAAAGGGCCCAAATCTTGGAGGTATTCCAGTCTGCTGTCAGCTTTCATCTCGCTGCATTTATTTTGGACCATATGCATTTATGATGTATCTGGATAAAGATGTCTAGTCGTTTGTGAGTATGCTCAGTCAGAGTCTGGCTCCAATTGGGGAAATCCATCATGCCAAAGAGAAAAACACAATATTTGGATGTAAAACAAATTTGGTATGGCTCAAAGTCCAGCACATAAGTAGGAGGCTTTTTCTTAAGCAAAAGAGTATGACCTGCTGAACTTTAATTACATTTGAGCTATTCAAACCCCATTTTCAAATCATCCCATGGAACTTAAAGCCTTTCAGTTTTCTCTGTTACTGGTTATAGTGTTAACCTCTGGCCTCAAACTCTGTCTTCTTCTAACACTTCCCATGCTACAGTTCCCTTTTAGCATTCACTCTTGGTACATTAACATTACTTAGTGCCAAAACCCTCTAACATTTGAATGTGGAGCATTGTGCAGGCTTGGTGCCTGTGTGTGGACACAAGCATTGGGCCTGAGTGTGGACTGAATTTTCTCTGACTGAGAGTGACTTCTCCTTCTCCCTTTCAATACTGTGTATGCTGCCTCCTGCACACTGCCAGTCAACTGTAGCACACACTCTTTCTCACCAATTACCTGTCTGTATCTCTACGTCTGTGCTTTGTGATTGAGAGCGGGTGTGAGAGGAAAAAGAAAGTGTGATTGTGTCTACGTTTGTGTGTGCTTACGCGCATATAGGTTCTTGGGTGCGCGTGAATGCTTATGTGTGTAAGAATGTGTGTCCGCGTTTCATTCTTCTGCCTCTGTTTCCCCTCCGGATCACATGTATAATTTATGAACCTCTCATGAATATGCTAATTAGCCGACGTGCAGTGAGAGGTGAGAGGGCTTCCCCTGTTCTATTCTTACATTCGTCTGATGAGAGAGGGAAAAAGAGAGGGATACAGAAGAGGGAGCTGGGGGAGAAACTAGGAGAGTTGCTGCTGTAGAGGAGAGGGAATAAGTAAAAGAAGGGAGAAGATGAAGGGCAGAAAGGAAAAATGTTGGAAGGAGAGAGTGTGGAATACATTTATTTAAATCCCCTGGATTCAACAAATAGGTATTGTGGCAATATGGACGATGGTGAGCCCATGTTGTGCTATATTGTGTTGGAAACAAATGAATCACCCATGCTGAGGGGACATGGAGAGGCGAGATTGGAAGAGGTGGCGAGAGAAACGGTGAGATGAGAGGAAAAAAGGGGAGAAATAGTTGTCATTGTTCCATCAGCATTTCAGTCGTGTTTCTGAAAGGGTAGACAGGCAGGCAAATAGGACTGTTATTCCAGTTTCAATTGCTTCTCCTACAAATAGATGATAGGTGCCAAGTTTTTGAAGACACACTGAAAAACACCCTTCCGAGTATCGCTCGAGACAAAGGCAAATAGAGGGTGATGCAAGCTCTAAGCACTAATCAGATAATTTGCAGAGAAAGAGAGGTAGAAGGTAGAGAGATTATTCCAATAGCTGACAAACTGGCAAACTAAACATCAAACGCTTTATCTTCAAAGTTGCGTAACAAGAAAAACCTTTTAAACCACATCAAAGCCCGCACAGACAGCTGAGGGAAGATCTCACTCTCTTTTCTTTGCTCTCTTTTTCTTGAACTCTGTCAATCTATCTCTTAGTTTCTCTCCCTCTTCCAATATCTCCCCTCTGGAGTTCAATCATGAAGACTAAGTCTCGTGTGAAATAGTGCATGACATGCAATGCATGTGTTTGTACACGCGTGCCGGTGTATGAACGCTGTCTGCATGAATGCAGACAGTTAGCTGAGTGTGTGGATGTGTGTTTGAGGGAGTCCGTGAGTGCGTGCGTTGCCTTCCCTCCTGGCACCCTCTGGGTAGAGGGCAGCTGATGATTCAGCATCTGTCGCCCTGCTTATGTAAGAGAGCAGACACGGTCCGGATGGCTGACTGGCTGAGTTAACGGACTGACTGGATGAATGGCTCAGTTACTGCATGTCTGACCAACTGACTCAGTAAATTAAATAGCTGATTTTCTGACTGATAGACTGGCTTATAAAATGTACAGACTTGGCTGAGTGACATCCCGTCTGCTTTAGAATGGGACTAAGGGGATGCTTAATGATATTGGCACGTCTTTGGTATTGACAGATAAATGCTTAGAAATTAACATTTGGCACATTAGATATTGGCAAAAACTCCTATTCCATTCATCCTTAGTTTATGTTTTTGTATATAAAGGCTTTCTTAAAAATATTATAGCATATTTTACCTGTCAGTTGAACTGAATGAAAATCCTTTGAAACAGCCTTTAAAAGCCTTATATTTTGAGTTCTCATCTGCCTGTAGGCTCATGGACTAAGACAGGCATAATTATTTGTACATGTTTTGTACAATATAACATAAAGATATACAGTTACAAGTCATGTGTTTTTACAAGCCTAACCATTTATTCTGAATGGGTAGATATGTCCAAACTTTTGATAAATCAGATATTAGCAAAAAGAGTAAATCACGCATCCCTTGAATGAACTTCAAGATTAACTGAGACTCAAAAAGATTAGAGTAAAACAAGACTACATGGACCTCTCACAAATCGATGGTTTCATAAACATACACCGATTTTTTTTCTCTTCACAATAATAGAAAAAAAGTATGAACAACAAAATAAATAAACCAGATAGAACTTCTGACACAAAGCCACTAAGCTAGTTTCTGAAACATGCAACCATGTACAAATAAATAAGACATTTGGTCAAAACCTTTTATCTTTAAAAAAAATGGCCTCATTGCTGTATAGTAAAGGAAGCATTAAAGGGAAAATCAGCCACTGTGAAGTGAAATTAGCCTTACTTTGTCTTTGACCACACTTTTAGAGTTGAGAGTATCTACCTTCCCAAAACATGCCCATGTGCCATTGATTCTTGTAGACAGATATGACCAATAATTGCGTTCAAAGAATGTGTGTCCTCTAGTGGTCATGGGAGCCGCTCCATGTGAAGAATAAAAATGGCTTCCATGAGAGGAGTATGGTTGTTTTTTTTAACCCTAACCAAGTGATGTTATTTTCCAAATCCAACCAGCCAACCAGTGACAGTGTTTCATCGTAACATGTTGACATGTAACTAAGGCAACCAACAAGATGGCGCCCATGATTGTGACAGTAGTGCCATAAAGATTATGTATTTTAGACGTAACCATGATCATTTTCTTACCCTAACCAAGTAATATTTAAAAAAATCCAACCAGTAATTGAGGAAGTGTTTTAGTAATGGGTGATAATCGTGACGAAACAGATGTTGATCTCATTGTCACGTCACACAAATGCAGACGATTGAAAGGTAAGCACTTAGCTGATCCATCCAACTAGTCCTCTGTCCTTCTCATGAGGACTTTGTGGATTATTTTACAAAATACTTTGGAATAAAGTCTGCTCTGATGTGGAATCGCTCATATGTGTTGTATTACCCGCTCATAGGGGTGATCCTTTGCTCGATGCCAATATGAGCCATATTGAAGAGCATGAAAGAACGACCAAGATGACCGTTTCAGTTGGAGGACTTGTTGTAGATTTGCATAGTGGGGCTTTTGCTTTAGTCATAAAAGCACTAAAGCACTCATCATACAGTCATCTAAGGCTAAAACTAAAAATTGATTAAACTGTGATTTAGTTGTTTTTTTTTGATAAACAGGTTTATAGCTTCATCTATGAAATGCATAAAAAGTGGAGGATGCTTTTATAAATTCCCCAAGACATCTTAAACAGTCTTATTTTGTCTTAACTGAAGTTCAAAATCATAAGATATTAAATTGACTGTTCTATGTCACAGCATACGGCAATCCTTGCTGCTACACACTTCCTAACAACATGAGGGCTTCAGTTCCATCAGTAACCTTGTTGCACGTTACTCACCAGTTTCTTCTACTGGTTTCGGTGTCTTGTAATTGCACTGTCAGTTTTCAAATAAAAACAAGCAAAAATTTTAAAGAAATTGGACAACAGATACACAGTACCAGAAATCCTGCATTTAAGTATAAAAATAATTAATTCATGGGTTCCTGTACAAAAACAAATATGGAAATCTATATAAAAATTATACCTTCATCTATGCTGGAATTGCAAGCAAAAAGTAAAAAAATCAAGAAATCAAGAAAAGCTGTGCAGATAGAGATGTTGGAAAAATTGTAAATCAGTGGAGAATAAGTGGAAATTATTACCTGCCTATAAAATATTTCCTTCTCCCTTTTGGAAAAATTTTTAAAAAATCACTTTCTTTGGGGATTTATTTTTTTCCCAGAGTCCCAGTTTCAGTACAGACAAAAAATGTCCACCATTTACTCAATGTGGACTACACGCAGTCCAAGAGTAGAACTCTATGTTTGCTCTATTAACCTCAACTGCCTTAACAGTTGTTTTATTTGCCCACACCTTTGTTAACTGTTCAACTGACTAACCACCTTGGGCATTGCCTCTGGCTAACTGGCTCACTAGTTAACTAGCTGGCTGCCTGGAGTTAACTAGAGTCAATGCTTGGCTGGCAGTATAGTCAGGCAATAAGTAAGAGAAGAGGAGGGGGGGAGGCAAAAAACAGAGGCAAACCTGAGTTCATTACAGTAAACTTGGAAAGGCAGTGGTGACAGGCTGGGAGAGAGTGCAGAGACTAAAAGAAATTGAGAGTGACATGAATACTCAGAGCCCCCATGCTAATAGATGCAGTTACCTAGATGGCCTGCACCTCATACAGAAGTAGAATTACAAATACAATGGAAAGCAGCCAACGCATAAACAGTAAAAAACACCATGCAGGTTTACCAGTACACTCTGAGTAAGGTTTGTCTCAGGCTGAAGGTTTTTAGTGGCCTTGAGCACAGAGGTCAGCTTGGCCTAAGGTGGAGCAGAAAGCAGTTTGTGTTTAAGGAAGAGGTTTAAAAAAAGACAGTAAGATCAACAAGACAAACAGCAAAGGGAAATGAAAAGAGGAGATGCTGTACAGCAATGTGACCCTCTGTGGTGGGCTGTGGGGAGGATCAACCTCTGGAAGACAAGGGCTGCTTGGCAAAGTCACCCCTGCACTGCACTCACTGGCAGACAGGGTCAGGCTACCCAAACACACACACACACACAATCTCACAGAACCGCCTCATAACTAGATCCAGCCTGTCGCAGACACCCGGCAAGCAGTTATGAGGTGCAGTAACACCCAATGTGAGTGGGTTCCTCTCATCGCCTTGAAAAAAGAACACACCTCCAACAACACATGCACACATGTACACATCCAACTCTCCAATTCACACATCTCACTTTAGTGGCCACAGAGAGAGGGAGAAGGAGGACTAAAAGTAGAGGAGGAGGAGGAGGAGGAAGAGAGTGATAGCGGGAGTGAGAGAGAGAGAGATAAAGCAAGAGAGGTGTTGCCTCTCGTCACTGATCCCTTATGCTAAGAGGGCTTTGCATACATTTTTAATCAAAGCAAATTAGATCATAACCAAATTTAATCACGCTTTCCAGCCGCCCCCTTCTCTGTCTGCCTCCTGTTCCGTCCACCCACCTATTCCTCATCATTTAATTATAGTCACTAATAGGTATGGTTAGACCATTGGAAAAAAAAAAATTGAGGTAATTGACAAAAACACGAAATAGATAAAATAGGAAATGCATAATTTCTGCCATTAAACTAGAACTCCACGCAGGGTGGATAAAATGAAGTTTACACCGACTGTAGTTTTATGTCTTTCCTGGCAACATTCAGTGGCTTTCATGCTGTAACTGTCAAACATGTAGCAACAAATACATAGCCACAAATCAAATGAAAGCTCTTCACAAAGCAAGCACGAATGTTGGCTAACAGTCACCCACCACAGAAACTAGACACCTCCTCCTACATTCCTCTCCACACCCTATGCTGATAAACAGATTGGTATCAGTCCCCACTGCCAATATTGCCAATGACACAATGACTACATATATCGGATAACTCAGTCACAACCCTGTCGTACGCAATCATCATGAGGTCCGCCTTCACCAGCACAAAATACAGAATTTCACAAAGACAATTTGTCACAATTTCATCCATGATTAGGAATAAACTCTTGCATCCAAATGTGATTGCACACGCATGGCCCAATACATATCTATATGTACACACAAACATACTCACATTCACACATAAACATCCATGATGTGCATTCTGTTTTTTTCACCGTCACACACACATGCACATGTGCACACAAAGACGCCTGTGGGCCTATTTGAGATGCAGACTTCCATGTCCTGGTAAATGATATTAAAAGTCATATCATGAATAAATCAGCAGGCAGGGTCCTGATGTCTCCACACTCACATACAATAGAAAGAAGAGGGGGGGAGGTAGAGAGGGACAAGAGTGCCATCACACTGAGAATAAGTCATAGAAACACATGTATACTGTATGGACTCGACTGTAAATTCAGGCTGCGAGTTAAAGGTAGTCCGTATTCCTTTTTCTGATGATTTTATTTAAACACTGTTCAATACAAAAAACAGTCAGATCTCCCCGATAATCTAATAACCCTCCAGCTTTTTGTCATGGTCACAGTTTAGATTGCTCTGTCAAGTATTTTATCTAAGAATTAGATCATTTATAAAGCTGTAAAACAAAATGGCTCTTTAAATTTACAAATGAATTAATTTATGATGTTTAATATCCATACATATGTAGATAGCTCCCTCAGTCAATTAACTGAATAGTTGTAAGAATTTATCAGACAAGAAAAAAAGCATTGGAACATTTTGAAGTTAAAATGATGTCTTAAAACTTGTGATTTCATTCACATTCCAAACTGTTAACCTAAGATGTCCTTTGGTCGTACTTAAATAGATTTACTGGATCAACTGGAGACAGCACATTGTTTAGAGTCTTATTTTCCCACCTGTGTTGATTTCTGTCCGACAGCATGCATGACTACCTTCTTTTAATTTGAGTGTGACACCTTATCCGCTCACTTGCTTTCACTCAGAACAGCTATATCTTAAATGTTTCTCCCCTTTCTATTTCCTTAGACTACAGACACATAACAAAATACCTATTTATCTACATTAAAAAAAAAAAAAAAAAAGTAGCATTTTATATGTTCATGTTATCTAGCAGCGGTCAGACAATAAATGCACACTAATATGAATCAAGCCGGTTTATATAGTAAAGAGTCTGTCGTGATATTCTTCATTAACAGGTTAAACTCACCTGGAGACCAGCTCCTGCCAACCCCGGGCAATTTGGGCAATTTCCACAAACACGAAGCAGAATTCGTGGAAACTCATTTTTGTTCTGCTTGAGGGAGAAATACTGAACACAAATCTGCTGGACATTAACAAGAGTGCAAGCACATAGACGGTCCTGTTTTGCTTTGGTTTCTGAAATCTTGAAATTTCAAACATTAATAATAATAATAATAATAATAATAATAATAATGACTTGGTTTTATATAGCGCCTTTCAAGTAACCCAAGGTCACTTGTAGTGTAGATATGCTAATATGGGATGTCATACAGCTTCATGTCAAAAGAGGCAAACTATCCCTTTAAGTATTATCTTCATCAGACTGGGTTGTGGTGGACTGCTTTTTTTATAATTCACCAATTAATTTGTCACTGACAGCAGCATTCATCCACTCATGGATGGATTCTTATAACACTCTTCTAGTCCAGTTGGCCAATCAAAGTGCTTTTCTACTACAAGTCACAATAACATATTCACGCACACACCCATATAGTACATTTTTGTCTACATAGTGTTGGAAGCCCAGCTATGATATCACTCACATCAGTGGAGGCTTGCCCAAAAACACCTTGACATGCCGTCCAGGGAAGCCAATTATTTGACCTTTCACCTGGTAAATTCCTCCTGAGCTGCAGCTGCCCATCCATTCAGGGCCAATTTGCAGGGGCAGAGATACCCAGACATTCCTCTCTCCAGCCACCTTCTCCAGCTGTTATGTGGAACACTGGGTGTTCCCAAGCCACCCAAGAGATTTAATCTCACCATTGAGTCCTGGGTGTGCCCTGAGACCTCCTAACAATAGGACATGTCTGTAACACCTCTCTTTGGAGGACTTTGGTCGATGTAATGGAGCAACGGGTTTACGAGGAGTCCCTTCTGGATGACTGAGTTCCTCACCCTATCCGTAAGCGTGAATCATGAAAAAGACCCCAAGACACTTAAATTCCTCAGCTTGAGGCAGCAACTCGCCCCAAACTGGAGTTGGTAATCTATGCTTTTCCGACTGAGAACCATAACCTCAGACTCAGGGGGGTATTTCTCATGCCAGCTCCTTCACACTCGGCTGAAACGCACCCCTCACTTTCAAAAGAAATGGTGTGAACACAAAACCATTTAGGTCATTACTAGTTACTGTCAATATTTCAAGAAAATGTTTATCATTTTATGTTTCCAAATTAATATTTGATATTAGTTTAAGACTAAATTAATCTGAACATAGTTGTAGAGATATTTTCTAAACAGATGTTTTGTTCAACCAGATCCACAGCTCTTGCTGATTCACCATAAGAGAACCCTACACTTGCTTAACAAAATTGTCCATGAGAGTTAATTCATCCTTCAACACCAGGCCTCTGGTTCAGATATGTGGACGACACCTGGGTCAAGATCAAAACTCAAAAGGTGGAGGCTTTCATGGATCACATCAACTTACTGGACCGCAACTTCAAATTCACCAGGGAGGAAGCGAAAGATAAAAAAAAAACCACATACATACCAGTACCTGCTTTTTTACTAACATCATCCACCAGAACACAAACTAGCTATCATCAGAACTCTACACCACCAGGCTGGGAGTGTACCTACTAAGACTGAGGGAAAACAGAAGGAACATCAGCACTCCAAGAAAGCTCTTCAAACATGTGGATATCCAAACTGGGCCTCTGTCAAATCAGCAAAGATAAATGGACCAAACAACACTGTTAGATAAGCTAAGAAGAACAGCCGCAAACATATTGTAATTCCATATGTGGCAGGAGTCTCAGAGAAACTTAGAAGGATCTTCTTCAGACGTGACGTTCAAGTGCACTTCAACCCAAGAACACCTTCAGACAGAGATGTGTTCACTCAAAGGACAAAACACTCAAACACAAACTGAGTGGTGTCATGTATACAGTTTATTGCAGCGAGAAGCGTGCAGACCTCTATATAGGTGAGACCAAACAACAGCTCCATAAGCGCATGGCACAACATAGGAGAGCTACCTTTTCAGGTCAAGACTCAGCAGTGCACCTACATCTCAAGGAAAAGGGACACTCTTTTGAGGACAGTAATGCCCACATTCTGGGCAAAGAAGACAGATAGTTTGAGAGACGAGTCAAGGAAGCCATCTACCTTAAAGCGGAAAAACCATCTTTGAACACAGGAGATGGTCTCTGGTATCACCTTCCCAGCACCTACAATGCAGCATTGTCTCTCCTCCCCAGGCAGTTTCACTACCATTCACACCTTGGATCCTGTGACCAAAACTCACCCTTTCAGGCAGGTAGACAATCATAGGTGATAATAACTCTAACGGGACACATATTGGTCAGGGGTTTCAGTGACACATGTGACTGTAACAACCCTCTCTGTTTATAAATTGATACTCCCCACCATCTAGCTTAGAACTGAAGAAGTATTTTGAATGTGAGGTGAAACTTCTTTAAGATCCAAGAAGTCCAGTTGCCCTCATTAAAGTTCTTTTGATTACCATAACCTGGATGACTGAGAATCTTCATGAACAGTTGGTTGACATCGTTTCAACCTTTTTCTGAATAAACTTTTCATGATGGAGTTTAAAGTTCCTTAAAGACTTTTTTTTGTTTTTCTAAAACTTAGCACCTGCAGAAATGAAAGAAGAAACTAGATCTATAATTAGGATCATGTCAAGTTTTTTTTTAGTAGCTAAAATGAACTCTCTCTCTCTCACTTTGTTTTGAATGCCACGTCACTGACATAGTTTTTTAATGCAAATTTGAATGCTTTTATGCCAAGAACACTGCGAAATTGTGGAAGCATATATATTAACAGTGTAGTATCTTAGGCTGCATATTTTGACCGTTTATTAACTTAGAATCATGTAAAGATGTAAAAAACACAGCGAGCAATCACATCTGTGAGCAGGGTTAACACAATGCAGTTTATTATTGCGGGTTTTTAATAACTCCATCTTGTCAAATATTCACATACAGCTAAGAAAAACACAAAACACAATATTTGAAAAGTCCAAAGCTAGATGATATGACTTTGTGTTTTGAATTTTTGTAAACATTGAAAGAGGGAAGAAAATATACAAAAAAAGAAAAGAGAAATCTGCTATCAAGATTAGCTTTACAACAGAAAAAGGGACTCGAGACCAGGCCCGCTGCACATGGAGCGCCAGATCAACCAGTTGAGCTAGCTGGCACCTCCATTTCTCTAACGTCCTACAACTGCTGCTAGATACAAAGAGGTTCAAATATAAAGATTACAATACCAAACAAAAACAACAACAACTGTTTACTCACTAAAGCATCAGTGGTGACATGCTAATGTCACCACTGATGCTACATCACTAAGACCTCACAAAGCGCCAAGCGATTGTGAGGTCTGACTTTTTTTGCTGAACGATTGTGTGATGCAAATGTATTACTCTTTTGAACGCATATTGTTTTGAGAAGCAAGACGCTTTATTTTTTAAGCCCCAGCCAACTAGCCGGACTACCTTCGTCAACGCCAAAACGAGGTCGGAACTCAGCTCACAGGGCGCAGCGGGGGGTAAGAAAATGGTCATAAATGATATTTCTGATATGGGATGTCATATAGCTTCATGTCAAAAGAGGCGAACTATCCCTTTAAAGAAGACATTTCCTGTTGAGCTCTTTACATCTTTTCTTCAAATCGCTCTTCAAGGAATAAATTGCTTGAAATAACTAAAAAGACCTAATAAATCCAGTGGTGAACTCTTCAACCACTTTGCATGTCGTGCCTAATGCAATATGTTGAATTATGTGTTATGTGTCACATCATGTATGATTTATGTGCAACAAGTATGCTATTACTTCTTGTTATTTTTGTAAACTTTAAGAAACTCTTTTGTTTCCTCTTTTACCACATACTGTGCAGTGTTTTTTCAGGATGTGATGCATATGCTCTACACTCCTCGATGTGTTAGTATATTCCATTGGTTTATTTTAGCAGACGAGACTACCTTAAAGGTGATGGGCCAAATAGTGGTAAATGTGCAACATATTCTAGGTTAGTTTTACGTGTAACATTTACAGATTCTTACAGCAAATATCTGAGAGGTTTTACAATGAGTTTGAGAGAAGAAGCGGGAGAGTCCTTTGGGAGATATGTGTAATGTATGCTTAAGGTGTATGTGTGCGCGCGTGTTTGTGTAAGAGAGAGTGTGTTGAGTGGTGCAGAGAGCAGGGAGCTGGCTGATGGGCAAAGGCATGCTGCCTGCAGGTTCAATCTGCCCGGGAGTCAGGCATCAAACTTTCAGGTCCACACATCAATTATTCAGAGCCCTGCATTGTCAGTGTTAGCATACCACAGTGGCAGACGACAAAACTGTGTGAGGAAGGGAAATTGAACGACAGGAACGGGAGGAAGATGGATGGAAGGATCAGTAGTTGAAGAAGACGGAGCTGAAGATTTGAGAAATGGAAGAATATATGATATTTGAAAGGGCTAAAATATTTTGAGTCAGAAGAATAGAAGAATGCAAACAGGAGTGACTTGTGGAAGCATACAGTAATTTTTTTATGGGGAAAAAAATAGCTCCAACTCTTTCTAACACAAGTTTTTGTAATGTAAATGTGAAAAAAAACATCTAATATTTTTCTGTTTTATATGATTTATTATGAGTGCACTACAAAAAGGGAGAAGCATTTGAACTCCATGTTAGTCATCCATAGACCATATCAATGTTGTGATACAGCACAAAAGAGCTCAAGCAACTTTACCTCACATCCGAAAAGCAGTGATGGGAGTAACACATTTTAAGGAAGCATATTGTCTGTAATGTCATAAACTAAGTCATTACTGTTCCTCAGTTCAGTAAAACCATGCTTCTTATTAGTTATAGTCACTACTTTTATTTAGATGAAATTCATTTTCCCAAGAATAGATTTGAGCATTGATATCCCAGCACCACTGTAAGATGTGTCGTGACTTTTTTCTGAATTTGTATATGTGCATGTTCATGTAAAAGCAATAAAAAGAGAAGTGTTGGTAACAGATGACCAGTCACAATCCTGTGTCTAGAGGAGTTTTAGATTAAGTCATTGAGCCGCTGGAATACTGCAAATAGCCAAGTCAGTGCTAAAGACATGGGAAGATAATTGTTCCTATCATAGTCTACATATTCCCAAATGAAATCATTATTCTCATTGTTGAGTATAATTGTTTTGTTGCCATATGCTAAATGGATTTTACTGACATTTGTCTCATTCTCTTTCATTCCAGTTAGGTTTGTTGCACCTATAAGGAAGGGCAATTTACACTCTCTTCCTATTGGTTCAAAGATTCGTTTCACATAAAGTTTCCTGCACCACAGGTCCACCCAGCTTTAACCTGACAAGAGCTCTAATCAGACAGCGAAAATAAAAACAGCTGTGTGGGCGTGCATGGCCTTTAAAGTAGATGAATTTGTCTTATTCTGTATGACTTTCAAGGAGCTCTCCATCTTAAACACGGTCAGACTTTAAATAAATATAGATAATGAGTTAATTGAGTTATTAACCTTTATAAGACTTCATATCAACTGCTGTCTCTACCACATATATCAATGTAAGAGGCAGCTCAATATATATTTCTCTTTAAACTTACAGCACTCTTCAGTTTATATGAATAAGTCAGGCATTCAGACAATATAGGTAAAATCTGAAGGAACACAACACAAGAATACAACAAAGAAGAGGAAGGTAAGAACAGCTAATAAGCACAAAGACCAATCTCAAGAAGCTCTCTCATTTGTAATTTTGCTGTCTTCTTTCCACCATTCCCTGACTTTTTCTCCTGTAGTTAACATCCGTCAATTTCCCATACTCATCTCTTCAGAAAACTTGAGGGGGAAAAAAGCAAGGCTGGTTTGTACTCCTGCAAATTATAATGTGACATTTGGTGAAAAATACATTGCAGATGCTGATGAGGGAAATCATGAGATTCTAAGGGTTTTAACACCACTGAAGTGGGCCTGGATGGCTTCCCACAGCCCTGCAATTGACTGTGTGGCTGACCCCAATGCCAGACTATGTCACTTATCATCTGTAAATGGGCAGAACTTGAGGAGGGATCTTTCATGTCCATACAAAGTGCAATCCTTCTCTGAGCTGCACCATTTTTCTTCCTTTTTATTGTTCAACTGTACTTTTTCAGATTGATGCTCAGCTTTTCACCTGATCATGCACATACACGTGCACTCAGACAGTCGAGTGGATCTGCACATGAGTGCAAAGAAAACGCACAGCACACTCACATACACTAACACAAAGGCATGATTTCCCACTTGTGTGTGAGCCAGCCATTGGCGAATGAAGGGAGACGTCTGACAGCCAAGGCAAAGTGCTGACAGCACGCAATATTCTCCCGGAATTCTCCAAAGTCGGGACCAGAGTGGGTGGGTGGGGGCATGGGAGCTTTTTAAGACTGATGCTCTTTTTTTTAAACTCTTTTTAGAGGTTATGTTTTAAAAATCAGATATTAATACAATTCCAATGCTTGAAATTACAGCATCAGAACAAAATAGATTTAAATTCAACTGATGGGATGTAGATCGCGAATACTAGAATGCACATGATGCCACAAGGTAAGGGAATTTCATTTGAAATATAAAAAAACTAATGAGGAAAATCAGGAAGGAGAGAAAATTATGCAGTGAGATAGTTATGAGCAAGTTTACTTAAAGGGTTATATTGTAATTCCCCAGTGAAGGTGGTTTTGGTGAGCCTTTTATGGACCCCTATAAAAAACCATAGTGGTGAAGAGTCTCCATCGACCCTCTAACCATGGCCTTTAAACATCTTCTCTGCTGCTCCAGGGCAAGTTAGTGACCTCTCCATCCTTCTGTTTCCTCTAAAGACAAACACACAAACACATTAAAGCATGTTTGTATGATTACACTTGTGAAGCCCTTCACAAACTAACCTCTAACCCCGACCTCCACCCACGACACTACTCTCAGGAGACAGCCGAATCTACCCAAGTCCTCTGAATGCACACACATGCATTACAGTATGTTTACTTATTGTTTACCTTAGAGTTAGAGATTTTTTTCTATTTTCTTTCTTCGTATTCCCCGTCAGGATCTTGAGATGTGGAGGTGTAAACACAAAAATGAATACCATCAAAAAACTGAAAATGATGTCGTTCTTTGCTTGTGTTCTAGATAACTGATAATCACACTACCACTTTTGTACTTTTGCCCTCTTCCTCTCACTCCGTCTGACACACTGACCAAATGGGCTGAAAGGTTATGTACATTGGACCGTCCCTGATATACCTTGTGTGCAGCAGAGCATACGCATGGCAGTGCGGCGTCTGCATGCAATCTTGATCTTGAGTCACTCAAGCAAGCAGACCGAGGATGTGAAGAACAGTAGAGTGAAGAGGGTAAGGGAGATTGAGAAGAGGCCACGGCACAGATCATCTATATTTTATAGACCTCTCAATTAGTGTCAGCACTCACATGTGGGGGGTTAGGGAAGGCATTCCCTGTCTACTTGGCCTATTCGCCTGCTCATGGTTGCCCTGTATCATCGACCCCTTGTGTTCCCCCCCCTCCTCCTCTCCAGTACACAATAGGATGTCTGATTTAGGTTCACCTCAGGGCTTTTCAAATCCTGGTGAACAATATGCCATTGAGTATTCTTGTCAGTAGTTTGATCTGATGTAATTTCTTAAATGTGATCATAAAAATGTGAGAACAGGCAGAAGAAAGGAAAATCCCACCAGGTCCCACATTCAGCCCAGATGTTCACATTCACATTAGTTTTCATGATATGCTGATGGAGTGACCTGTCATAAAACATAAATCGTAGCAAAATTAATAATCACAGATTATTCCTTCTGTATGCATTGAAATCCATGTGTGTTTTTCTAACCCTTGCCATTAGCAATACCTAAACCTAACCATTTGTATTGTTCTATCCCCCCTAACATTAAGTTTCTTACCTTCCCAACAATTCACAGGTCAGAGCAAGGTAAAAAAAAAAAAAGAAGAATCTCAAGTGAGAATGAGGTTGAAAAGCAAAAGAAATAAAAAGTTGTGTCAGATGGATCTCCCTCTTCTCCTCTGCCTTGTACTGTAAGCATCCAAATCAACAGTGTGAAGAGTTTATGCTGTCGTCATGTATCAAGAGGTGGATGTATGAAGATGCTGCAAGTGAATGTCATCACAGCAAAAATGTAATTTAACATTGACCTTAAACGTCATCATGTGTTCAGATGTTGAACTTATATGTTATCACCTAGCAACACATGTTAGGACAACAGTCAAAAATACAGTTATGCGCAAATAAATTTTAGCTTTTGCTGTATAACAACAGCATTTTGCATTGTGGAGTATCCATTCATTTTCTATACCCACTTAATCCAATTTAGGGTTGCTGGGGGGACTGGAACCTATCCCAGCTGTCATCAGGGGAGAGGCAGGGTACACAAGCAACAGGTTGCCAGTCCATCACAGGGCCAAACAGAGAAATGAGACAAACAACCATGCACGCTCACAATCACTCCTGGGGTCAATTTAGAGTCACCAATTAGCCTAACATGCATTGTTTTTGGATGGTAGAAGAAAACCAGGGTACCCGCAGAGAGCCCACGCCACTGTGGGCCAGCATAGCTGTTAACATTCTGTCGGGAGAACAGGTCATGGATTAAGACTGTCACATAATTTTACTAGCAGAAACAATCTGTTGAACTCATTCGTTGATTAAGTCCTTTATGATCTTATTGGATTCAGAATAACATTATTTCTATAATTACATTTTTTTCTGTGAAGCAATTTCAGTACAAGTACAACAATATTCTGCAAGTTGCAGCTTTAGGCAACACTGATACTGCCAAGTACTATCATCCTGAAGTTAATAGCTTATTCCAAATCCAATCATCCCTAGATGTTTTTTCAAATCAAAATAGTAAATAGACGCTTATCCCATGGCATGTGACTTGCATGATACTGTATCTGGTGAGCTTTCATTGTATTACCCTGATTTCCATCAAATTAGGAAATGCAGCGGGAACCTAAATGAGGATGCAGGTGGCCAAAAGTTGCATTTGAATTGAGACCCATTTGGATTGTGTAGCAATATGGCTGCACATGTTCAGGGATATAAAAGTAAAAGACAATTTAAAGTGTACCTTAAAGTAATAAGTAAAGTAATAAATTAAATAAAGGAAACACGTTTTCCTGGAATTTAGAAGATTTGACCAGCTTTTATCATGGCTACTATTTTTATTCTTCGATATCATTTCACCTCATTTGAATCCTCCCCAAGAATGAAAGATAGGTCATTCAACTGTAACCCTGGTTGTGGTTCTTGGTGGTCATGTGATTTCCGACGTATTTGCCGCTCCCTGACTGGGGTGGTCTCTTCCCATCAAGTCTGAATAATTCCAGTTTTCCAGTTTCAAAGTTAAGGAAGCAGAAAAACAGTGGAGCAAGCAGAGATACAGGATTAAAGGAGAAATGATGGTTATGAAACTTTACATTTCCGTCTATACATTCCTATTTTTAAAAAAAATCTGTAATACAACAGATTCATTATTTATTATTTAGAAAACCAAAATCAATAAGGATTTTTCTGGTGCCTGAGAAAAAAGTTGTTTATCTATTTATTTATCTTTACAATGCATCGCGGTTTATTTCAGAGTAATTCAACTAGTGTATTTGGGTTATCTAAAATTGTGGAAAGATTTAATCATTCCTTCTGAAACCATGTGAGACCTAAACAGGATAAACCAAGGATCTAATCATAAAAGATATGCAGGTGTGTAAATATAAAAATCAAAAAGGATAAATGAACTATGAGGAAAGAAGATCACAGAATAAAATAAAAAAGAACACGTCTTTAGGGATTTTCTATAAAATGTGTAATGACACATTTGACTCTAATCATATAGATCTGTACTTGTAAGACCTGCTTTGTGTTATCTCCAAGAGAAAACGGCTTCCTTTTTCCCTGCGTTACCTTCTTTCCCTCTTTCTCCATCTAACCCAGCTAGAAGCTTCAGCTGCTGGGATAAGGCTTCTCTGACGCTCCCCTGTGGCTCATTTAACAGGGAAGGAAGCAAAGTAGAGAAGATGAGAGAGGAGGATGTTGATGCTGGAGTGACAAATAAAAATGAATAAAAGTGCCAATGGATGAGTCACTATCCTATAAATTAAAAGAATGCAACCATCTAGAGCACAACTATCAAGAGTGAGCGAGATAGACATGACAAGGTTTAGCTAAAAGGAGAAAATTACTTCATTTTCATGCAAAAAAGAAACAATTACTGGACTAAATATGGTTATGTTCCGTGAGCCCATATGTTTTTTGGTCAGCAATGGAAAAAGAGTGATTTAAACTCTTTGGTTTTTGTCAGATACTGGGTCCGTGGATATCATTATGAGTTATGATGTTTACTTTCCTCCTTTTAATGCTCCATAATAATACTCTCCTTGTCTGAGCATTTTGTCACACATAGATGCTAAAAATTAAACAAAAAATGAAAAGAAAAAAGCAATCTGTATGCTGTAGACATCAAGCTTCCCCAGAGGAAAACTAACTGTGTTAACCATCTTTTTCTTCATCCTTCATTCCAGCTCAGCAAAGCAAGTTTCTTTTGACGTGGCATTTAAGATAATCAGGTTACTGGGCAATGCTGAGAATATCCATGTTATTTAAGTTTGTTCACTGACAGGGAGAAGCCACATGGTCTCTAAAGGGAGAGATAAACATTCTGAGTGTGGCGCACCATATCAGATTTGCTCTGTGGCCCAATTGGTGGCAGTGAGGGTCAAAGGTCAAACTGAAAGGCTGATCGTTATTAGTTCTCCTGGGAAGGTCACAATACACATGGCCTTGTACTCATCCATGCATTTTTTTTCCATCCCACTCTCTTTTCCACACACCTTGCAGCGACCTTGAGAACATCTGCTGAATTTCTTGCTTTTTCCTTATTTTTTTTTTATCATCTCAGTATTCCTCAAACTCACTGAACAATTACTGCGATTGGAGGAGAAAAAAATAAATAAATCTCACTTTCTGCCAGGGAAAGATATTCTGTTCTCAGGGGTTCAAGTGTGTGTGAGGGGTCAGGGCCCCTTCCTCTTTTCTTGATGCATTAGAAGGCTAGCAGGAATAGCCTCGGTGAGCACTTTAAAATGCCTTGGGCTACGATTACCATGGGTTGAGAATCAAGGAGGAAGGCAAAGGTTGAAGGGGTACTTTAAGTGTGTAGGTGAGTGCAAGTTTGTGTCTGGGTTCAGATGGAAATACATTTTGTCCTAAATATGGGGCTTATTCACATGGTGTTCAGTCTTTAATGCCTGTTGATGTTTGTATACTTTTGATTTTTGTTGACTTTGGTACCTAAAGAAAAGAAAAACGCTGACATTTCTGCAATAAACAAATAGATGGCTAATTTTTTTTACAACCAAACCATGACCTCCATGAGTCCAACTGACACTGAAAAACATTGGTGTCTCAATTCCGGTTTCAGTTCAACCTTATTACCACTTTTCAAGCAGAGATGCATCCCAAAGTTAATTGCAGAGCAAAAACAAAGGCACATCCATTGAAAAAAAAGTAAAAGATCAAAAGGATATCAACTCTTCAGAACATATTCAAATGGCAATAAATTGTTACAAATAATAGCAATAAAAAAATTAAAAAACAGCAAATGAAAAAAGTACATTTGCAACATAGAAAAGGGGATATAAGAAAAAGTGGTGAACTAAATCATCTGAGTTAAACATCAGCTCATCCGAGAAGATTCATTTTAAGCTTAGTGTTAAAAGTAGTCTGGTTGTCAGCCCGCTGTACCCTGTCTGGGCAACTGGTTCCACAAGAAAAATTGATGCTCTGAATATTGCTGCTTACTAACAGTTTGTTAAAGATCACATAGACGAGTCACAAACCACGAAAAGGCTGTTTGAAGAATGTTTTGTTGACACGTGATATATTAGAATGTTTTGGTTTAAATGAGAAATGTTAAAGTATATTTTGATCAAGGAAAACACAGCATTCCACCATATAAACATATCCTGTTTGTGATACATGATAGTGGTAGTGTCATGGTTTGGGTCTGTTCAAGGCCCCAATTTCTGTCACTAGTGAGGCTAACAGTTTTTTTTAAGAAATTGACTGAACATATATTCAAGGTGAACTGTATGAACTGAATCTCCAGAAAACATGGGTTATTCAACAAGAAAATTACCCAAACCAGACCAATCATTCTAGCAAAGAATGGTTAAAGAATTGACAAAGAAGTGAAAAAAATTCTGTGACAAAATTTTGAACTTTTTCCAGTAGAAGCTATCTGTAAATACCTGATAGAAGCTGTTTCATGGAAAAGAATGGAGTACAACTCTTCCAAGCTGATGTGCATGACTGATCAGTAACTGGGAAACATGCAGTTGCACAGAAAATACCTAATATACAAATAACAAATAACCTTTGCCACTTACAGATGTAAGAAGACCAGATTCACATGAACACATTGCAGGCATCAATAGTCTTGCATCTCATTCGCTTTGAATGAAGTGACGCATTGCATTGCCAAATTGAATTCTGGGTGAGTCGCTTCAATTTGCAAGCATAGCTTGCAGTAGAAAGCTGAGAATAGACAAAAAAATGTAAGCCCCAACAGAGGCACCGACCAACCAAAACGCCTTTGTTTGATCTCGGGCTTCAGTGCTTCAGTTCCAAGCAGGTGTGTCCAGGTGAACCCTGAAAAGTGTTTTAGTCTAAGGAATAGGCCCCTAAAGCAGGAAACCATAGAATGTGATCAATGTGATCCCAAGAGTCTGAAACTCTATCCTAATAATGAAGAGGACATGAAAACAACTACATCCAAAATGTCTGTAACAACTCCTAACAGCACCACAAAAGAGCAAAGCCCCACACCACTCTGCTCTACTTTTTCTCCAATTTTTACTTTGGGTTGTAAAACGCTAAGTACTTTCACTTTATTCATCCTTGAAAGTGATGCACCCGTAATGTATACCACTGACAGTCTAGCAAATAATCTCATCTCTCCTAAAGCTTGCAGTACTTGTGAATGTATTTTGTCCCTCAACTGACTTATTTTTAAGTCTCTTACTTTATCTAAGTTTCTGAATTTCATGTATTCTATAGATGAGCTTGTTCAGTAAAGTCTTGCAACCAATGATAAGGATGACCATACAACAAAAAACAAGACCCAAGCTACAATAAACCAGAATCCTCCTTCAATAGTTGAAGGAACATTTTGTTCCATTCTTTTCAAATTATTTTTTTAATTCAGGCCATTGGACTGCCACACACTCAAGAGAACATCAACTGTCCTACATCGGCTGATAGCTTGACAGTGACTAGTGCAAATTTGAAACTGATATTGAAAAATTGAAACTGATCCAAGAGTCAGTTTATTCCTCATGGCAATGTCAATGGTGCAGGCCCACCTTCAGCACTGATTTGAGGCCAAGTTCAGTACAAGTATGTAGATATGAGCTGCTGTAGCTGTGAGGCAATGAGAGCGCTGATCTGAGAGCAGTCTGAGGAGAGCTGCAGCTCTGGGCTCTGGTGAGTGGTGAGAAATTAATTAAGAGTGAAACAGCAGCAGGAGGGAAGATAGGAGGGAGGGCAGCAGTGGGACTGAATGAGAGAAGGAGCATGAGACACTGAGAGAAAGAAAGGGAGAAGGAGCCTCTTTGGTCTCCAGGAGGATCGAGACTATTATTGCTATTATCACTGTCTAATTTTCCCCTCGTTACTACTCCCTCCCTTAGCTCTTATTCCATCTGCCTCTCCTTGTTTTCCCATTAGATTTCTATCCTTGTCTCTTGCTTCTTTCTCTCGCACCTGTCTTCTCCTCCATTGCTTTTCTCCATGTTTCTCCTTCCTTTCCTCTCTATTCTGGCCTTCAGAGTGAGGACAGGCTGCTAGCCAGCGGGTGCTGTAGAGGAGGGCGAGCAAGCGAAAGCCTAATGAGATGTCTATTGCCTCCGTCCAGACTGGACTGCTCCTCTCGGCAAAGAACCACCACCTCTGCGCTGCTCTGTGTTACAAACTGTATTCTGTCTGCCTGCATGCTACTGCTGCTCGGGGGACACCGAAAGGCAAGGTCTGTGTGCGTGTGTGTGTGTGGGTGCGTGTGTGTGTGGGTGTGTGTGTGTGGGGGGGGCATGTGACTGAAAGGTGTGTATCAGGCAGTGTGTCTAGGAGGTGTGTAGAGGCAGTAGGTGAAGGTAATGGAAAGGTATATATGTGTATGTGTTCCTGAGGAGTACTCTGGCTCAGCCATATTTTGTGCTTTTCTCTTGTTTGTGTATATTGTTCACATTTCTGAGTGACAGTGTGTGCAACTGTCAGTGTACTATCTCTATAATTCGAGTGTGTGAGAAACTGGCCCTTGGCGAGACAATATTATGATGGATGCCCTCACACACACCCTCCCCCACTGTGATTGCCTGTTGGGGGTTCTACTCTCACAGGCTGACAGAAAAAAAGCGAAAGGGGAAAAAAAAAAAGCTGCCCTCCAAATCCACCATGATACACTGTCTGCTTGCTTGTATTTCCTGATCGGCAGGCCCATGACAGAGCTGCACCACAGGGACCTCTGCTAACACCAGAGGGAACCCTGTTGTTCAGGAGAGACCTCTCCACTGGCAAAGTCACCAGAAGTACTCAGTTACACATCTTTCCTATCCATCTCCATTATATTTTAATAAAGTCCACCAAGCTGATGCAATATTGGACAAGTAGAAAAATCATTGCCATTAAATCCACCAAGGATGCATGTACCTATGCTTAATCTTTTGTGTTGCCACACTGTGAAATGTTCTAAATATTCTTTTATGTATTTGATGAACGATGATTAAAAATAAATGAGTGAATTGTCTCGTGAAAATTTCTTCAGGATTTATACAGAAATAATCTTCTAATCTTTAAATAATAGGCATTGCAGAGTAAAGATTGATACATAATGAGGGCGATATCTATGACTTAAAGAAACAGAACTCTCTTGCAAGGCTAAGCTGTGTACCAGCCCTCCTGGAAAAAGTCTATCATCTACCAAACCAGAAAATATATTAAGTCAATCATGGTATTGTAGTGAAACAAACACACAATTAAGGTTCAAAATGTAGGAAAATGGATGGATAAAATGATAGAGATCAAGCAAATTTCAGACAGAATTGTTGCTTTGGATAAGCTTTGTAGAGGATGATATCATGGACAGGATATCAGGTACAGCATGACCAGTGAAGGTAATCACTAAACCAGAGCTTATGACAGAACATGTAATACCTACATTGGTCTGCAGCACATTACACTTTCACAGTTAAGGCTCAAGTATCTCGGAATCTTGTTCATGAGTGATGACAAGTTGGAGCAAGAAATTAACAGATGGACTGGAACTTTGTCCGCAGTAATGAGGTTGCGCCTCTGTTCCATTGTGCTGAAGAGGTTAGCCAAATGGCAAAGCTTTTGATTTACTGGGCAATCTTTCAACCCTCACCTATAGTCATGAGGTTTGGGTAGGGACCGAAAGAATGACATCGCAGGCACAAACAAATTAAATTAGTTTCTTTGGAAGGGTGGCTGGGCACAGCCTTAGAGAGAGGATGAGGAGCTTGCACATCCAGAAGGAACTTGGTAGAGCCACTATTTCTTCATATCTAATAATCAGCTGAGATGGTTTGGGCTTCTAATTAGGATGCCTCCTGGTCACCTCCCTTTGGAGTTTTTTCCGGGCACATCCTACTGGGAGGGGGCCCTGGGGCAGACTCAGAACATGCTGGAGGAATTATATATCCCATCTGGGTAACGTCTTGGGATCCACCAGGAGAAACTGGAGAGTGTCAATAGGTAGAGCGATATCTGGGTTTCTCTACTGAACCAGTTGCTACAGTGATTACAACCTCAGATGAATGGATGCATGGATGGATGTATGGATGGATGGATGGATGTATGGATGGATGGATGGATGGATGGATGGATGGATGGATGGATGCATGGATGGATGGATGGATGGATGGATGGATGGATGGATGGATGAATGAATGGATGAATGAATGGATGGATGAATAGATGGATGGATGGATTGATGGATCAAAAATGACATAATGACTATGTTTTCTTTAATCAAATCTCTATAGATGCAGCTTACATTATGCTAAGACTTGCAAGGATGACATCTCAATACTGTATGATGATGACTCTTGAGTTAATTTATCACAACGATGACATCCAATGTCTTGCAACATGATGATGTACACATTTGACAATGTTGATTTGGCCACAAATGCTTAAAGGATGAAGCAGGGATGGTTTGAGGCATCAGTCTGTTGACTCACTTGTGAGCCCTCACTTTTCTTCTAATTTTCTACATATATATTGTTAGTTTTAGATGTTAGAAAATACATGGTGATGAGAAAAATACATACAGTTGGGGGCTGCCAAGTTTTACAATTCATGGATTGCTGGCTGCAAAGAAATTTTCATAATGGCCGCAGAGTGGTGAAACATGGGTAAAAGGACTTTAATTTGTTACTCTTTTTAAAGGTTCACACTTTAAAAGTGTGCGTATGTTGCTTCTTTTAACGAGTGAGGTGATGGACGCCCTATTCATGTTTGCATAGAGAGCAGCTGGTGATTAATTTTCTGACATGAGAAGTGGTTAAATAGCATGCCACACCGTTGCTGTTTGCCAAAATATAAGTCTAGCATGAACATCATCCTAAAACATTTTTCATTGTCACATTTCTGTTTGAAAAATTGATTATCATGAGATAATAAGCAAATAGACAGAGTCAGTCTAGTTGCTGTTCAGCCTTGAATGTAATACAGATGAAGAAATGTATCTGCTCTTGCAAATAAGCAATGATTAAATATTTCATGAACTAATTTTCAGTCAAAATAAAATGGATGCTTTTTTCTTGTGCAGCTTTGTTGTGATCTTTTGGATGTCTGGAAAAAAAAGTCCATTAAGGAGTCACTAAAGGGGCAGCTATTAGCAGGTAACATATTTCTATGAGGGCAGAGGACTTCATATCGTCTGTCAGCTTCGTTCCCTGTGGGGGTGAGCTGTGAAAAGCTGGAGCTTGTCTCACAGAGGCCTTCCTCTTTTTCTTTCTTTGTCTCTTTGCATGCACTTCATAATGAGAAGCTCCTGTAAGGCATCTCTTATGGTAACCTGGCCACTGAATGCACACACTCTGTTCATTAAAGTGCCACTTTGGAAAGGGCAAAGAAACAGAGAGGTAACGAGAGAGAGGCAAAATGAAAGGAAGCAGAGGCTGAGAAGGAGAAAGACAGTGAAAGAGAGACAGAGAGCTTGTTAGCAGCTATGTTGCAGTTTGCTGCACTTATTCAGTTGAGTAAGAGATGCCACCTTTTTTTCCATAAGAGCTCTGCCTCTCCGTCTCTGTTTCATCCTAGCATCTCCCCTCCTGTTCCCTCCTCTCAGAGGCCTGTTGGTTCCAGGTGACAGCCTGATTCAGGGTCAAGCAAGACTGCACACTGGATAACTTACCTCAACACACACATTTAATGTCTCTCTATCTTTCCCTCAACACACACACACACACACACACACACACACACATACACACGACGAGCTCACTCGCTGGGCTTTCGACTGCAGGCCTCATTAACTGCACTACAGCTGCCCCTGTTTTGGAGGCACTCCTCAGCACGCTGTCTCTCTGTCTATCCCTCTCTCCCTCATCCACACATATATTTCATCTCCCTTCACTCTTTGTCTTCTGTGGCTGAACACACACAGTCACAAGCTCACATGTTCTTCAAGCTTTGTATTTTTAATTTGCCCAAACTTCAAACTTTTAGCAAATTTCTTTGTTCTACATCACATCAGAGAAGCACTAGACCTCTAATAACAAATTGTTATGATTTTAGATTTTAAATAGTCACATTGTTTTCAGAAGGAGAAATGTATTACGAATAAAGTGTTGAACATTTTTCAAACAATACAAGGAAAGTAATCACCATACCATAAAGTAGTAAAATCTTTGATGAAAGGAAACATGAGAAGTTGGTTATAAAATCCCAACCAGGTTCTAAATAGTGTAAACAAATGAGTGAACACATGGTCAGTCTTTGGAAGCTTATTGTTTTACCCCTGAGGGTATGTAAAGTGCAGCTCGTGTCTTTATGTATCCCTTTTATTTTGGGTAAATATGTTGTTTGTTCATGCATGTTCTCCCTGTGTATGTGTGGGTTCTCTCCAGGTACTCCCGCTTCCTCCAACCACCAAAAAACATGCATGTTAGGTTCATTGGTGACTCTTTATTATCCCTAGGAATGAGTGTGAGCGTGGATGGGTGTGTGTCGCGTTTGTCTCTGTGTGGCCCTGTGATGGACTGGCGACCTGTAGGATGTACCCCGCCTCTCACCCTATGACAGCTGGGATAGGCTCCAGCCCCCCGTGACCCTAAAATTAAGCGGGTATAGACAATGGATGGATGGATGTTGTTTGTTCGTGTTTTATTTCCTAAGTGCAACAATTTGCAATTCAGAATATATATATATATAGATATACTATATATATCTATATATATAGATATATATAGATCTAATGTGAGGCGTAATTTATATGTTAATTGTATTTGGGGAAATAACTACTATTAAGAAGACTGAGATGTTCTCTGTACTTTGTGTTCTAATTTTGGAGTTTTGTGGATGCAAGAAGGTTCCTTTGATAAAAGTGGGCATCTTAAAAGGTTGAATACACTTTTACACAGTTCCTCATATCTTGAAATAAAATTTTATGGTGGTTGAGAAGATTTCAAAATAGTGCATATTAGATCAGGCCAAAAGTTTACATACACTCCTCGTGGATGTGAATGTCATCACATGACCAATTCAAAAGAATATAAATAATGTTGTGCACAACTAAGGATTATTAGTGGGTTTTCTGAAATCAGCTGATCAATCTCATCCATGCAGACTGAAAAATGTACAGGAAATGCAACAAATTTAATATTTTGTTGAATTTTAGTTAGCAAGTTGCACCTAGGTAAGACCCATGAAGCCATAAACAACCTTCAACATGAGTTTCCTGTCAGAAACAACTTTAAAGCACAGTCAACATTTTTCTTTAGATCTTATGTTAGCAAATTAGGAGGGCTGGTTTAAATTTCTCCATTCAACAGCCAGCTTCCATATGTGTTTGACGTCATTTTTCTTTTGTAGCACTTACCCATATCCAAGTTTATACTGTCTAGCTGTAGTTGTTAAGTTAGAATTTTGAGGAGGTGATTAGCCCCAGTGCACGATCTTATCAGCACCATAATTAATAGCTTTCACAATGTTCTTAATATTGACAGCCTCACCTTTGCTCCTTGAAACATACATAGATCTGGTTATTAATGCCAGTCAACTCAATATTTGTCTCAACTGGCCATAAAGCCAAAACTTAGAAAGCTTTTTCTTTGTCCACATGGTCAGAACTTTACTCAACTTTACTGAAACTTTACTCAAGTTTGAAGGTGTCTTTGATTCTGTCTTGGACGGCAGTCTCTCTGTTCATGGTGATGTAAAACTCTCTTGAGTATAGACATAGACATAGTGTTCCAGCAGCTTACAGTTTATGACAGACCTGTGTCTTAGTGATTCTTTGGTTGTTCTGGACCATCTGAACCAGTTTCCCCTTAGCTGAGGGTGACAGTTTGGCTCTTCCTTCAGCCTTTGGCAAAATGCTTTGCAAATCCCTAACAGCTTGGACCTACATACAATTGCTTGAACTGATGATATCACAATCTGTAGTTTTTCAGAAAGTTTGAGAAGACACATTATTGACTCTTGACCTCAGATCTTCACTGAGCTCCTTGGACTTCCCCCACTATACTGTGTATTGTTCAATTCAATTAATATTGTGAAATCAATCTGTGTTGATTTCAGAAAGTTTCACTCTATAAAGAAAACAATGTTGGAAGAGGCACGTTGAGCATTGTGTTTCATCACCCTTCATTTTAATCAGACATTTTAATTATTGGAGAATTGATAATACTAAATGTTAGATTTTTGCAGGAGCAATTTCGAGTGTATGCTGTCTGGATTAAATATGTGTTATTATATTTGCTCAAATTTGAGTAGGTTTATGTCAGTGTTGAAAGATCTATGTTGGAGATGGTACAGGCACTTTGAAAACAAAAAATAAAAAGGTGTAGCTGCCTAAAACCAAACCATTTTGACTGTATGTGCTTCTGTCTGTCTTCACCTGTGCTGCATATGTGTGCATAGCTGAGATTAAAAGTACAAGCACACACTATGACTGAAATTAATTTTACCAAGAAAAAATGAAAGCAAGCAATTGTACTTTTTTCACTATGTAACTACAACTACAAAAGAAAAATGGTTTTACACGTTACATGTACTTAAAGCAATCATATCTTCACACTTTAAAAAATATTTATGTGGTGTGATTTGGTGTTTTGATTACTTTCCCATCCTCCTGTGTGACTAGTTCAGTAAATAAAATAATCAGCTACAGCAGTGTTTTATCATTAACAGTGTAACTACGCTGTATGTGCGTGTCTGAGAATATCTGTGCCTGTATGCATGCTGGTCTCCTGGGATCTTGCATGGCCTCAACAGAAACAGCTCTTATCTCCTGCGATCGACTCTGGCGCTCAAAAGCTCCTACCATCAGCCACAAACTCATTAATTACTCTTTAGTATCAAGCCGTAATTAGAGACAGCAATCAGGCCCCTGCCCTCTCCACCACCACCCCCAGCCCCTATTAACACTCCACACTGTACTATGCCTTATAGTGAGCTGAGTTAGTTGCTGCTGAGATGAGCTCCCCCACGTGTGAGATTAGGCCACATGTGGTAAGATAGGGGGGATGAAGCATGCTGGATGTCTGTTTGAGGGAAAGAGATAGTAAAATGAGGGCGAGAAAAAAATGCAAGAGGGAGATGAGGTGATGTTGGCGCTCAGATGGAGCATTAATTTACTATTAATTATGTCATCACTGCTTTAGGTTACCCCCCCTCCTCCCCCTATGCATACACCTCTCTCTCCTCGTCTCTGACTCCTGATGAGTGGATCATTGCGGAGGGGAAGAGAAACATCTGATTACATCTGTCTTGTCTGTCTGCAGTGGCAGAAGGTGAAATGGGGTAAAGAGGGGGGGTGGGGGGCTTGGAGTCATTAAGGACAGTGATTGGTTTAATAGCACCCAAAGTAGAGCAACATGAGGAGGATTTCATGGTAGGTCATTTTCTTTTAATCAGGAAAAACTCTGCAGCCTTCGACACCCAAGGGATGTTTGGCATGTTATGTCATCAGTTTTATTTTCATAAGCACTACGAGATGACATGAATTTATGGAGACTATCTTTTTAAGAGCTAAGTCATGACAATGAGGGCTTTGAGAGATAGTTGAGACAAAGTTTACAGTTGCTGTTATTATCTTCGCTTAGAATTAGTTAGCCACATTGCAAACTCTCCACCTTAATTACAGCTATAGCCACAGGTGAACAGCTATTCAATGAATTAAACACACTTTGCTGAAGGCACTGATTATAAAACAGAAAAGGAGAAGATTCCATCTGTTGGAATAAAGTTCCTGTAATAACACAGATATTTGTCATGGCAGGCCTTTTGACTTATGGAATTGTGGCTGTATTCTGATTAAGATAGCTGCTTTTCTGAACGACTCCCATGACTATTTGGGAGACTAAATAAATCAGCAATTGCTCATATGTTTTTCCTCCTGTTGCAAGTTATGAATAACTGAGGCAGATTTTAATATGTTGGTTTACAGTATACCTGGGGTGGACATTTTTTTTGTCACTGCCCCTGATCCATTTGATTGTGTTTTGTATTTGTCATAGAACACAAAGACCTTCCATTCTTCTAACCTCTGCATTGACTCTGTTGGGGTTAATCTGGGCTGTTCAGGACCCTGCACTATATAGGGATTGATGTTCTCGTTCAGGGACACTCTCACTTTAATTTTGAATACAAGCCTATCAAACCCAGCTTCCCAATGCCACATTGGCTGTACATAACATCTTTACCTGAAAACATGCTTTGTTCTTTTCATTTTCTACCCTCCCTCTGCAATGCCTCGTGTGCATCATCATTGGATTAAATCCAAACTGCAGACGATTTCACATACAAGCCTTCAAGCTATCTTTTTCCTGCAGTAGTAAAATGAATTTAGAAAAACAATATCCTGTTTCAGAATGATTGGATGTACTTTGTTTATTATTAAGGATAAATACTGTAACAAATCCCAATATTCACCAGATGATCCGACTTTTTTCAAGATGATTGGCCTTGAGATATCTAAAGATTTTCAGTGATATCTCTAAATGTATCTCATGAGACTTAATTCAAGAATAAAGTTAATCAGCAATGCCAATTTACTTTTGGTGAGTGGATAAAAAAGAGTCTCTTCACAAACAAAAGCACTGGACTGGAAACTTTTATTATTCCTAGACTGATGGGCAGGTCTTTTAATACAAGGACTAACATTAGACAACAACTGAATTCAAGTTATTAATGTTTACTGATGCTGTAAGGTTTGTTTACATCAGTGAGGGGGGGGAATTAAAGCCATCTGAACTAATGCAAAGGTCCCTCTGTGATATAGTTTATGGAGTCTTGCAACTAAATATTACATTATTTTATGATTTTACAGAGTTCCTGGAATGTATGATTCTAAAATAGTATCTTTACTGTTTTTCCTTTTATCAGTGCTTTTGGATAATTCGGTTCCACACACTAAAAGTTTGTTGTAGTTATACAAAGGTTTCTATCTGTCCATCGTCAGCATTATGACAAGTTCTTGTCTAACTATTGTCCAGGTGCTGCACAGTCCCACAGCTTTCAACCCTGTTTTCAACACATAATTCTCAAAGGCTTTTCTGACAGCCCCTTATAACACTTTATACTTCCTTATTTCTCAGTTTCTCCATCACCCAGTTAACCTTGCAGCCTGTTTTTAAAAAAGTCACATATTTGGCGTTTGAACTTAGTCCCTCTTATAACACTACCCCTCTGCCTTGGCTCAACCCAAAAGAGACTGATTGACGTTTTAACACCTTTTTCTTTTCTTTTTTTTACAGTGTTCTCGAAACTGTTGCTGCTTTTGAGAGTGGACATAGTCGCAGACCAAAACATATTACAACTGATAACTTCTCAAATAGAGAATCCCTTTTTGCATCATCAATGACAACTGCCTAAAAATTAGATCCTAATCTGTCATTTGTGGTATTTTAGGTTCAATATATTTCTAAAATTTAAATCTTTATGTTGTTGCTAGTCCAATCTCCCTGCCTGCAGCCTGGCCATTTTGCTCCTGTTTTTGGTCCTACATCTAATTCAGCTGCTTCTCCAGTGAGTCTGTCATTTTGAAGGAAGACTGCAACTCCCCTGTGTTGGAGTCCAGCTGGCAATGGTTATCTTTGTTCTGTTCCTAAGAAGATTGAATGTGAGCTGTAAAGGCCTCTACAACCAGAAACAGCAGCCAGTGGAAAACTAGCTCAACTTAGTGCTACTACTCCAAGCTCACCAAGGTTGCAGAGCAAAAGCAGAGACAGCCTGAGATACTGCCGTTGAAGTACCTCCATTCGATATGGGGGTTAGTAACTAAGTAAAATACTAACGCGTCTTCAACCTTTGACGAGTTACCAGCTAGTAAAGGAAGTCTGGTCTTGTGACATTTTAGGGCCCACAGGTTAGAGCACGGCCAAATATATTTCTGTTTCCACCCTTACTTTTTGTCTCTAGACTATCAACCACCGAAAAAGACAAAAATGGGTTGGGGTCTCAAACCTTTTATTCTCTAAATGGTGGCTACACCTAATATTTCAGTTACAACTTTAAACTTCAGGTGATACTTAGAAAATTAAAATGCACAAACTTTTCTTGGAAATCTTGGCTTTAAAATTCAAGAAGTAACCCACAAATTTGGCAGCAACCTTATTCTGGTGGTTTTTGGTGTTTTGGAGTTCATTTGGCAGACACTCTTTGGAATCTGCAGGACAATCCCACAACGTGTTACTACAAAACTATCTTGTTTATACTTTCTTAATTCTCAGTTTCTCCATCACCCAATTAACCTTGCAGCCTGTTCTTAAAAAGGTCAAATGTTTGGCATTTGAACTTTGATGATTAGCTTTAAAGATAGGACATGGCTTGTTAACCTTTAACTTTCTTATTCTTTTAGACATTTTTTTAATTAAATTTTGAAAAAGTTCAATTTCAGTTTCACCTTAATGATCTACACCAAACTTCACACCCTAAGTGTTTGAATAGAAGCAACTGGAATCATCTAAAAGGCTTCCTCAGTTTTAACTGAGTGGTGAGAAGTTGACTGTAAGTCACTTAAAACCAGGGAAGAAGTCCATTTGCTTTTACTCAGGATTACTATAACCTTGATGACTGAGAGTCTATAAAAATCAACCGGCATACTTTTGTTGAATTCACCATTTCTGAATTTTTGGATAAATAGCTGTTTTTCCTTCCGCAGCTTGTGCAGAAAGTGAAAAGTGCTGAATCCTCATAAGCACTCAAGGACATTTGTACCCTGGAGTCTTGCCTGGGTGGGTCTGTCTGTTAGCAGTTAGCAGCGTCCCCAGGCATCCTTTAGCTCCAAGGGCGGTCTTTACAACAGCAAGCAAGGAAGAATCTTCTCCTAGATGCTTGAGTGGATGAATAATGACACTGTATCACAGTTTATCTCTGCCTCTCTGATAATAAGGAACAGAAGAGCAGAACCTCCCTGAGGCACCACACCTGTGCCGGACTGCCTTCCTGTCTGCCCCAACCTCGATGTCTCTCAGGAAATAGGCAGAGTCAGACCTTGAACTTATGCCAGGTTCTCAGTCTCAGTTACACTCAATCACACTCGGTTTGGTCTAATTGTGAAACTATGAAACTTCTTATAAATCCACTGCACCGTGTTTGAGCACATCACACCCCTAACCATGTAAACCATTATTTAATTGTGTGCTTTTTTCTTCAGGCATCTTTAGCTTTAAATATATGCTGTCTGCCTCCCTCTCTCTACACCTTCATTGTTCTCCTTCTCTCTACTTCTCACTTTTTCCCTACAGAGACACTTTGCCAAGTGGAGTCAATTAAAACTGTACATCTATGTGAGAAATATCTGAGAGTGTGCGTCTTTGTGTATGGTTTCATAACTGGGCTGTGCATTTCTTTGTGTGAATGTGTGAATTTGTGATATTATCAAATGGGTGTGCGTGCAAACATTTGGTGTGGTGTCTGCCTATGTGTGTGTCTGTGTGTAGAGGTGGGGGCTCCCCTGGGGTCTGGCAGTATGGCGCTGTAGCGCTGCACACTCCTCTTGCGAAAACGCCTCCAATGGGACCAGGACAGCTGTGGCCAACCTATACTAATTCGTGGGCCATAACAAGCCTCATGACACGCACACACCTACTTCTCCAATGCAGGAAACTCCATCTGGCTCTGTTTTAGCATTCATATTTTAGCTTTCTGTCAGGAATTATCTATCTCTCACAAACATTCCCCAAATCTCTGTTTAATTCTAATGCATTCTCTTTGCACAAGACGCTTCTCTAACATGTGCTGTATGTGACGGTGCAATTTTTTTCAAAAAAATGTTTCATACCTCCACACAGCCCGATCAAATATGATTGTAAACAGGGGTTGCCACCTCTGCGGGACAAGAGTTATGTTTTTTAATTAAATACACTGCAGAAAAAAACAAATCCACAAGCAACTCGCATGCATTCATCCTGTCAGTTAGTGTACACGAGAAATAGCACGTGACATATACAACTAAGCTATGAAAAGTCCACTTAAAGCCCTGAATGGTCAAATAAAAGGTCACTTTGCTGTGTTTTCCTGGAAAGAAAATAAATAATAAAATCTTCATGGTCATATACAAATATGTCAAAAGAGGCGTTTTTCTTTAAATTTAATTTATTTAACAGTCACCAGATGATGATACATTCTCTTAAAAAAGAAATAGACAACAAAACTGATAATCCTTTTGAGATTTTTAAAAACTATTGTACATTTTTTTTTTTAATATATAGATTTTGTACAAAATAAAAGTCAGTAAAACGGGCAAAGGGGAGGTGACATCTTAAAAAACAGAAAACAGAGGCAGGCGTTGACTCAAACAACTATCACATTTAGGAATGACAAAGACCAGTCTCTTTCATAAATAAATATAGGAAAATTAGACATCATATATAGCTTTCTTTCCAATAGCAGGGGATTGCTAAACGTTTGTAGCATAGAATATAACATAACTGCTCTGTGAGGCCTGGATGCTTATAAAATTCCACGCATTTTCCAGACTGAGATTATCTGGAACCAGCGCGGCTAAAGGCCCTGAAATAAAGGTATTTACCTCAATAATGGGTCTGATAGTCTGTGCCATGCTTGACCTTTGGCTGTAAGAATAACACCCCCCCCCCCGCCCCTCAGTTTTTCTTTTGTGTGGTACAGACCAGAGATCGGAGAGTCTCTTTGAAGGAACTAGAGACCAAGGGTGTCCTCTTTTTTTTTTTCTTTCTTTTTTTTCTTCTTTCCTCTCTCAAGGCCAACAAGAGACAAGCTGCAAACTCCCCCACTCACAAACACAGAAACAACTGAGCAGAGCACATATGGGGGGTGGGTGCACACTATTGGAGCTCAGGAAGGAAGGTCATACTGCACCACCAATTCAATCCTTACACTATGGATATTTTGATACTGTCCTCATCCGCTTCTTAGAAATTCAACAAGACAACAACTACAAGACAACAGAATAAACACACAAAAAGTGGGTGTGGATGGCCGTCTGATATTTCAACCTTGTTTGATGGAGACTCATGCCATGCAGACTGGCCACTTCTCTCTTTAAATCTCTCCCTTTGCACCTGTTTGAGGATTTGAAACTTGGGGTAATAGCACTGGTAAAATGGAAACATAACACAGATAATGAAGATGATTTGTGATATGAATACACAACCTGTTTCCAGATGCACATATCCAAAAACTATTGAAACCGAGGCTGATGACTGATCCCAATGCAACAACAGGCTTTAGTTCTATCTTTGTCTCCATCTTTTCCTTTTTGTTTAAACCTCTTTGAGCTGGCAAACGGGAGGTGACATTGGCCATTCTCAGAGCAGGACGGCAGGCAGAGTGACTTGGCGTTAATCACCATTTTGTCTCACTGCGTTTGGCGTGTTATGTTGGAGAAGCAAGCGATGGCCCGGACAGCAGGGGTGATAGAAGGGAGGACAACACGTTAGATTCTTAATAATGACACATTGCTGCCACATCACTTTGGAGATTAAAAGCAAGATGCTGAATTTCAATCAAGCCACATTAATCGCTTGGTGTGAGGAATGGTCACTTTGTCTCCTCTGGCAGACACAGAGAGAAAGAAACAAACTGGTATGAAAAACCCAGATGAGACGAGGTGATATGACATTTTAATTCACCAAATTGCATGCTAGCAACTAATGATAGCATCCATTCAATGACATGACCATTTTCTCTAACCAAAGGCAAAGTGGCAATAACAATGTTACATATGAGAGATAAGTCAAAGCGCTAAAGACTAAATGCAGGAAGCTATAAATAAGGCTGCTGAAAGATAATTAATTGGAACTTAAGAATATGCTAATTTATTTATTAATTTAATGGTAAAGTAGTGATCTGGAGTCCAATTTAAATAAGTGGTGAAAATACAATGTAACCAGCGTCAAATAAAAATATGATATTCATTCATAGTTTGAATTTGGTGAGAATTCAGTAAAATGAGGAAGAGGCTATGTGTAAGTTCAAGCTTACACTGAGTTTGAATAACCCAGCATCTGGTCACAAACAAGGATTTTTTGCAAAAGAAGAAATATCTCCTCCCCAACATCAAAACTGGCATAAAAAGGGATCCAATTTTGATTAGATTCCTAGGTCTAACATTTTTGTTGAAGTAGCTTATGATTTCCTCATTTGCTCCTGTCAAATGCTGCGTCCACCTAACAAAACATGCCAAGTTCTGCCTGAGCTGCTCTGTGAAGGCATTGCACCGTGAGATGTGACCCACTTGCAATAAAGTGCATTCAGAGTTCAGTTCTCATGGTAGATGAGAAGCGATGTCGGGCAAGCGCAGCTGAGAGATTGTCATCACAGTACAGCTGATATGAGAAAAAAACTTAATCTGACATGAACTAGATCTCTCCTGAAGAGGGAGATCAAAAGAGGAAGGGTGACAGAGGAATTGTCAAGACAACAAAGAGACATGGGAGTGTTGGTCCTATAGCCTTTATGTCAAATTAGGAATGTCACATTTGAGCACAGTGCTTCATGGGTAGGGTAGTCCTGTCTGAGGGTAAGATATGTTGTCCTTGAGTTCAGCCAGGCACCCAGCTCTGGTTGCTATGGGTTTGCTGTGGACCAGGCAGACCATTCATTCCCATCCCCATGCCCATAGTCACACCCATTCCCATACCCATGCCGATGCCCACCCCCTGAGCGAGGGAGGAATCAAAGTTGAAGTCCATTTCTTCCCCAGAGTCCATAATGTCATGGAGGAGAATGGACTCCACATCACAGTCCAAGCTACCATGGAACATGTCAATGTCCAGGTCAGCTGGCAGTCTCTCATGGGGGTGAGGTTGGTGATAGCCATGGTAGTTGCTTACAGCAGAACAATTACCCATCCCAAGGCCATGGTGGTATGGTCCATTAGTCATGCCCTGATGTTGTGAGTCTGGGTAATGGTTGTGACGGGGGTGTGGGGTGGTGGCCACATGGCAGGAGTCCTGGGGCATGCCAAGCATACCTGCTGGATTTGGGGGAAGGGTGGTAGAAGCAGGGAGGTGGGCATGTGATGGGGGGCTGTACAAGTAGGGACCTTTGTGGTTGTAGGTCTGTAATTGATTGTTGTTTCCACGTGGGGTTAGGGCCGCAGCCCGGGGTGGTGTGTGATTATGACTCCGGCTGAGACCGTGACCGTTGTGAGGGAGGCTGTGAGGTGAGTTGTGGTTGGTTACATTGTTGTGATTATGACCAGGAGTATGGCTGTGAGTTCTGTTATGGCTATGAGGTCCATTGTGGCTGTGGCCATTGTGGTGGACAGGGTGGTGGCTGTGATGGTTGGATCCTACGCCATTATTAGCTTGACCCATCATAGGATGGCTTTCCCTCTCTTGTCCAAGCATCATGTCCTTTGAACAGTATTGTTGCCCTGCAGAACCACCTGTTAGCAGACTCTGGAGTGCATTTGTACTGGAATACGCTCGCATGGTTCCAGAGAAACTGGCTGGCTTGTTCTCCTGAATGGTCTGCATGGGCGAGTGGTGACGAAGAATACCCATGCCCGTTGAACCATAGACTCCTGAACTGTAGGAGCCCTGCCCTTTCATTCCGGAGTTATAGTGATAGACGGGAGTTTGGTGCTTATGTCTGGCAACAGCTGGATGCTGCTGGTGCTGCTGCTGTGGATGATGATGATGATAACCATCCTCTACCATCTGCTCATCCAAACTGATTGCACCTGTTAGGTTAGCAAGCTGAGGGAGCTGCTCAAGGGGAGGACAGTGATTCCCTGCTCCCATAGATGGTGAGCGGGCACTAGTTGGTGAGGGGTAAAGATGAGGGGAGGTGGAACAGGACAGGCCACTCTCCTCTGGTTCCTCTGATTCTTCCTCTGCGAGGATGGGTGTAAGACGCCCACTCAGGGTGGAGGCTGACGAACTTGCCCTGGAATGTAGGTCTGTCCAAGAATCAAACTCTCCATCTGTCCCAGATGCACTTCCAGCTCCTGGGAGGCCTTTCTGTGACGGACTGCCATGGTCTGGGGAGCTCTGGAGCCCCACTACAGCGGACCCTGCTCCAATCCCAGGACGGCCCACTCTTTTGCCTCTGATGCGGCCTTTGCTTTTTAGGTATTTGGTGCTGTTGTCCATGGAGACTGCTCGCCGCCTTGGAGACTTGCCCATCTTTCCTCCATCTGGGTTCAGCATCCACCAAGAACTCTTCCCTGTCCCCTCATTCTGCACCCGGATAAAGCGTGTGTGGAGGGAAAGGTTGTGTCGAATGGAGTTCTGCAGAGAGAAGCGGGAGATAGACAATGAGAGAGACATCATGTTAAATTGTAACATATGTGTGGTCATTGCTATTCATGTACAACTGCTTCTCTTAGGTGAAATTCAGAAAAATTCTGAAAGTTCACAATTATAGCTGTTAATCCTTATCATAAACATCATATACACAACATGTCAGAAAATTGTGCCAAATTATCTGGTTGCTTATTTGTCTATTATTAGTAATGCAAAACACACAGAGGTAGGTAATCAACCCTCTGTGCAATCAGTCAGAAAATTGATAACCCATTCATAAGCATAAACAAGTTCAGAGGACAGCCACAGCTGGCATGAAGTGAGACCCTGTCAGTCTCATTCAACCTGAAATGACCTCAAACTCATTCTTAAGAGATTCTCCTTCTGCACATCAGTCCTCCCACTTTCATTTCCATCAATCCATCTAACCTCCTCTACCTCTCCCTTTAGCTGGGCTGATGTAAGCCTCAGAGGTTGAGTATACTGTATAATTGAAGTTGGTGCCAGTGTGGCTTGATGCCAGCCATGTCTCTTTCACTCTCATAGCTTGAACGGGAAAGCATGGGTTGTATTGTGAGATTGAGCCAGGAGCAAGGAATGCTAATGGATGTATCCCACCCTTTAACAACTACCTTTGCTGCCTATCCCCCTTTTCCTCGTTTGTTCTGTCTTTATCACAATCTATTTTGTCACTGAGTGCTACATATTTCAGCTTGTCTAGATTTTCCTTTCTCTTATTTTACACACTTCTTTGAACGCAAATCATTTTCCACTTTTGCATGCAATCTCTTTGCCTTCAATTATAAAGTGTGTCACCAATTACTTTCCCATTATCCTCTATGTCTTCAACTACGGTCTCTGGCTCAGTAATTCATAGGCTCAAGTCATTTATTTATTTTTTCTTATCATTTACATCTCATGGGTTGCTAAATGCTGTTGTAGTTCTGCTCTTTGTTGTGCATGAGGCATTTTGGCACTCCAGCAGAAAAAAAATCTCAAATCAAAAGCATCTCCCGTGGTTTAGGAATATGCTAGTACAATAGATTGTTTCAGATTGAAGGGTTCTCACAGTTCTACCATCTCCATTATGTTGCGGATTATTTGTACTCACATGGAACTGCATGGCAGGGAAACAAATAAATCAAACTGTGAGGAAAACACATAAACGGAAGGCGAGCTGTATTCAGGTGATCTGTGAATGCCTCCTTGGGTAATCTTGTTGTCACACCTCTGGCATTGTATAACCATGGCAACTGCGTAAACGTGCAACGGAAGAACTATATCATATTGTGGTGAGAGTCAAGAGAGTCAGACAGAGAAATAGAGGGAGAGTGGGGGATGGGGGAAAGGATGCAGGAGGAGGCGGCTGTTTGATGCTGCTGCTCCAACACTAAGCAGCCTTTCATCTTGGCAGTGCAGGTCCGCAGGGGATGCCCGTTCCCTGCTTCTGACGGCTTCTCTACGTGCCGCGCCAACTCTCTGTCTCGCTCTGGCTGGATCATCCACCTATCATACCACTCCAAATCATCCCCCATCAAGTCCTGTGCACGCCTGAATTAAAACATATGTAAGCTTTCATGCCGTTCCACCATGGGTTGCTGTAAATGGGACATCTTTCAGAGAGCTGATGTACTTCGCGCTGCCACTCTGTGTGACCCGTCTGATTCAAATCTCAATTTATCCCCCATATGAGGGAAGAGCAGCCCCATTGAACTTGGAGGGATTTGTCATCATCCCAAACCCTCTTTATCTGATGAATCCACCTGCTAGAGAGATTTGAGAGATTTCGGTTGGTGGCTAGCCATGGCATCATCACCATCACTGACTGTATTCTGATGCATAGTTTCCAATATTTTTTTCATTCTTATCCTGTTTCTGAAAGTATGTATTTTAACATCTAAGAATAGCTCAGGTTCCAGGTGGTTCCACCGTGGGTGTGGTTCTGTCCACCTCCTGTTCTGAGTCAGGGGCAATTTGGCCAGCCTATGGCCCTCACGCCCCTGAAACAGGCAGTCACTGCTAATCCTCCTCCATCCCCAAGTAATCCCAGACAATCCTGGGCTAATCCCAAGTTGATTCAGGGGCACTCCCAGCTGGGTGTCTCACACAGAGCTATGCCAGGTCACCACAGACGCAGCAGGCAGCCTGGATATGCTATGATCCTATAGTAATGCACCATAAGGAAAGTGTGTAAAGTGAGAAAAAATTTTACAAAATGACACTCTTATAGGATACAGTGGTAAAGTGGTCCTATAATGTGTGCATGTGCATTATAGTAGATGACAAGGCAGTGAACTGATGTTAACCATATTTTTGATGCCTCCATCAAATCAACCACCTTTATTCTGTGCTCTGTCCTTGAGGGTTGGCTTTGCCACATTTTTACCCCTACAGCTTGAACAGAATAAAATTGAAAACTTTATTATGTATTAAATATTCATAAAATGGAAATTCTCTTTCAGCCCCCTGGCTTGCTGAGGCAGACGGATGAAGCCCACAGAAACATACAATGACAGAGGAACACACACATCACACGCTTGGGTCCAGGAAGCTACTTCCTATTCAAATCATACCCCTTTAATACAATAGGCCTGGTGGAGAGAGCTCTAAATAATGAATGAACCAGTGGCTGAGCTTATGCAAAAGGATCCACTGCCTGGTCCCATAATACTGGAAAGAACAGATGGAGTCATAAGTAGTGCTGTGGCTGCTTTGTTTTATTGCTTTTTTTTTCCTTTTTAAAATCACGAACATCCACCCATATCAGTCTTGAAACACAACTAAATCAATTCCTCCAAAAAAGCAAAAGAGGTTAAGGGTAAAAGCTTACTGACCAATCAAAGCCAATTAAGGTAAACAAGGCTTTCTAGGATGTTGCAGAATCAGCTTGGGTTCAGCTCTCATTAAGACCTTAAAATCCTGATAGCTGATTTAGATATTTAGACAATAGATACCAAAGCTCAGGATGGAATTCTTTGTCCTAAGATTAAAAGCTTAGACTCTTTAAAAACAAATCTGACATAGTGACACTTTTTCCACAACACGCAGGTGGAACGAACAGCAGGAGTTTTTTTATGGCCTAAAGGAGGGAACTGAGTTCAAACCAAAGACACACAGAAATGCACGAATCCGGTGTCTCAGATTACATCTCAATATTTGTTGAGGAGTAGAAATAGGATCACTGGTATTCGTCCTTAATAACGTCTTTAAGATTAATTAATTTGGCTCTGGCAAATCTTACAATACCAATGAACTGCTTTATTGTTCTCCCTCCCTTCTTTAACATGCAACCTCAGTTTAATCCAGACACTGGAGAGGCCTTTTTAGAGCTGAGAATCAATGAAGTTTAACGGCTATCAGTGCTGGGGTTTAGCATGCATCAAGGTCTGATTGAACTACACAATCCACCTGCATTATGAGACCAGTAACAGTGCTCTATAAACCATGTCTTAGCTGTTCTCACAACAATGTTTGACCTCAAGTTAAGTTACTGTGCACTCTTGCCCACCTTGGCTAAATGTCCAACAAAACCCTTTGTCACCCACCCAATGCGAGTTAAGCATTAACCTTAGGAGTAGATGCTGATAAATGGGGGTAGGGTTTGTTACATTGAACGCGGTGATTCATCTGAAATAACCTGACTGACTGGCATGGGTTCAGCTGTGGTGGAGGCCCTGTGCGTAAGGAGTGGGAATAAGAGGGTACCACAAGGGGCCCCTCCAAGCCACACAAAGGAGTACCCTCAAAATGCCCCCCCACTCAACCATCCCCCTTCATTAGGCCCCCCATCAGAATCCATTTTGGGTTTTTCCCGCTCACACACACAAGGGCTAGAAAACAGGTCAAATGGTTTATAAGACACATCTTGTGGCAAATGTGCACTCATTCAAACAGAACTTACTGAGAAACTAAGGGCTGTGAATGGGGTCTGGGAACCAGCAAAAAGAAACCACTCACCCGATTCAAACAACCTCAAGGGTGAAGCAGTCTGGTGCGCTTGCCCAACTAAGAACACAGCAGCTGTTCTTGTAGTGGCACCGGGTAAAGCCGTTTGCCACACTCGACTGGTATTACCAAACCATTTCATGCAGAATGGATCCATTATGTATTGTCAAAGGGTGTCCCTCCATGGTGCACATTCATTTGATAAGCCTAAATCAACGGGGAGTAACAGAAGCACTAACTGTGTTTATTGTGATGCTGTTTCTGCCTGTGCAGAAGGCAGGAGGGATCAGGGGGAGGGGAGGTTTCAACACAAGCAGTTTTGTTCAGCGCAGGAATGAGTTTTGTCAGCTAAGCCTGTCTCCAGGCTATTGGCGGAAATTAGCGCCAGCTAAATATTCGCTTTCCGTGATTGATGTTACGGCTGGCGTTGTCCCTTTGAAGGGAAATAAAGAATTTAGAGCTATGTGGATTAATAGGGACAGAGTTGGGGGAATTTTATGCGTCTGAGGGGAGACTTGAAGTGCTGCTGAAGGGCCTAATGGCAGCACAGATATGGCACTGATGATATAATGTGTCAGAGAGAAAAGACAAGTGAGACTTTGACAGCGAGTACAAAAAAGAAAATTGGAAATTGTGTCTGTGTGTGTGTGAAAGAGAAAAAGAGAGATGTAGTTATTTGCCTGAGAAGCCCAGAGTCAGATGATTAAAATCCCTTTAGGAGGCTTCTTTAAGAGAGACAGATGGGCAGACAGGCCTGTTTTGGAATGCAATCAAATTGAAAAGATTAAAAAGGAGTCTTTTTTATTAGGAGGTGAGAAACAGTTACTTCTCTGCCACATGCCATCATCGCCTCCACAGCAGTGGTCACGACTGCATTGGCATGCAAGGCACATTGTAGTCTTTTTTTGGGAGAAAAATAAACTAGAGACTTGCATGTATCTCAGAGTAACACTGTCATGTTTCTGTACACCTGTAGTTTGTTATTGATCAAATGTTGTCTTCAGGAAAAGTAAGGAAAAAAACATTTAGATTTGATCTCTTACAAGATCAATAAATCTAACTAATAGGCATCCTTATGAAGACGGAACTTTCACTTAATCTCAGCACCAAATATGAACAGTAACAATTCAGATGTGCATTCTTTTGGCTGCAATAGTAGTTGAATAGACTGTTTGCACAGTACAGTGATTCAACCACTACGAAAGGTGCTCTGAGTCCGACCCCATTATTCCACAACACTGCAGGAGTGCAGTTTATAAAAAGGCTTAAAATGGAAAGTAAGTGTGCGGTTGTGTGTCTAGTAGCCTCAGATCAGGACATGGCTGTGGAGAGGGGTGTAATGGAGTTGGTGGGGGGATTCCTGCCTGACTGTGCACTAATTGCAGCCAATGGCTGGCGGCTCACCCTGGCACCAAAGCAAGGGTTGGCATCGGGATGGCAGGGTATGGGATAGAGAAGGGCTGCCACAGCTTTAGTGGGTAAAAATAGATGCTAACAGATTAGAAGAGCATCTGAGACCCTGATAGGGGATCGGAAAATCCGTTCGCCTGATGCCAGGGACAGCTGAGTGTTTCCGGTGTGCGCAAAGGGGACACAATCTGGGTATCACGTCTGACGCCCACACACAGAACGGGGGAGCTTCAGAGTTGGTGTAGGCACATGAATAGGCACGTGCCTCTCTACAGCATGGGTGTGGTTTTTCCACTGGGACCTGCAAGGTAGGCAGACCTCACACCCTCCCACAGAGGATTAACACAACAGGTGTTTGGGCTGGGCCACCTGTGGGGCCGGCCGCCTGCTCGCACTTCACACCTCGTCTAGGGAGAAAACTAACATTTTCCACTGGGCTTGCCATGCTTTTGTTAAAGACCAACACGTTTCTGGAGAGGATTTTACAGCTCTTTTTACAAGATCTGCAAGATATGCGTGCGTGCAATTCAGTCTGCATTTATGAGTGCATGTGTGTCAATATTTGTGTATCAGTCCATTTAATAGCCAACAGCCACAGTGTGGATTTGATTATAATAAAACCTCCCTCTGCTATATACAAAGAAACTGTCAGCCAACAATAGAATCGATGCAGACCGTGTTTTTTTTCCGCAACCTGCCTCAACATAATCTCATTCATAACAATGAGAATCTCATTTCCTACATTCTAAAGGTCAGTGCACACCTCCGATCACACTTTAATAAAATTCATTCTCAGCGTTTAATTTAATTTCAGCAGAGCAGGAAACTCATAGCCAGCCATGCACGTGGCATGCAAAATTCATCAGATTGTCCCTTTAATTGCTTCAATTTCACAGTTTAGAGAAGAATGACCACAATTACGGAGGGGAAAAAAATTATACACAAAGAGGGACCACAGGGACACATCTACAGAGGGCAAAAAGACAAATATTAAGATGGAGACAAGTACTTGTGTCAAGTCAAGAAAAGTGCCATGTTTGGTCATATTTTAATGAAATAAACAGTTTTAGGGCAAACTCCGAGGACTTCTTTAATATCTCTTCGTCTTCCCACATTTTAACCCATACATAAATTGGAAAACTAAATCCCACAGCCTCACATTTTTGCTCACACACACACACACACACACACACACACACACACATCTGTGCACACTCATCCATTCCTTCCATCACATACACATTGCTCACACATGCAAACATGACAAAGCCTGGCACACCGGGCACACTCATTACTGCTATGCCAAGCTACCAGTTGCTAAGGAGACCTGTGGGAGAGGGAGGGTTCCTCGTTGTTGCCATAGCAGCCAGTTCGCTCCCTGCCAACTCTCTCCCTCGGGGAGAAAAAAAAGCCAGGAGGTGGGGGCTGAAGTGGGCAGAGGTAGGGGGCAGCAGTTTAATAGGGCTATGAGGTGTAGGGGAAGTTCATTAGCCATCAACGTGCAGCGCACCAACCAATGCTCCCCATGAATGCCTACCCACATGCTGCACTTCAGCTTGCAGACTTCCACTTACTCACGCACAGACCAAGGACCTCTACTTATTCATACACCTATATGGGAAAAGAAGAATGGTTGAGGAGCTGCATGCTCAGAATGAAAAGTAGACTTTATCTGCACATTGGAGAGGTTGAGAGGGCAGAGGTGGGTGAGGCACAAAAGAAGGGTCTTGGGATCTAAATCACAGAGGCTTTGGTCGATATGGAGACAACTCCCTGTGTAACTGTGCCTCCCCTGAAGCACCCTTGACCTTCAGTGATTGTCTCTAACCCTCTATGATGCTAAACTATAGTGCAGTCAAACATATAATACATACAGTATTGTATGTAGCAAATCATATAATGCAATGTTTCTCAATCATGTTCTTAGGGAACTTCCAACCTTCATGTTTTAGACATCAAGCCAAAGGAATGGGTTGGCTCAGTAGACTCTGGAGAAGATTGATAACAATCAAATTAAATAGTATGTAGAGTATACGAACGTATTCTGCACAAAATGCATCTGTATGCCTGTAGTCAGTAAGGTTATTGCCAACTGCTCATTGATTTACCACCTGTGGTCATATTTGCTTTATATCACATCCATGGTAATGGGTGTACATTTGAAAATACACTGAGTAAAATATTTTTCATCCAATTTGCATTTTCAAATTGTTTCCAAGCATTTTGCCAAACATTAAAATCCCAACAAATACAGAGACAATAAGGAAAAAAAAAACATTAAATAATTTGCAAGGTAGCCTCTGCACCGACCAAAATACCAAAATAATTTAGAATTTGATATACAGTATTTAGCTGGGTGTACAGTGAAATTAAATCTATCATTTTGTTATGGAAGACATCGGATAAACTGGTGACTAGACCAGGGTGTAGCCTGCCTCTCGCCTAATGGTAGCTGGGATAGGCTCAAGTCCCCTCTGCAAGCCTGAATAGGATGAAGAAAATGAATGAATCTTAATATGGCTGCATGTGAAGTATCATTGGTTGCATTACTGACCATCCATCACAGTTCTGAGATTTATAATTGATGGGGGGGGTGGTATATATATATATATATATATATATCTATAGATATATATATTAATTTGAGTCAGAGAAAGTTTAGTTTTGATATGGACCGAAAGACAAAATGGAGAAAATGGATTTTCAAAGCGATCCATATTGGCATATATGGCTGCAAGGAAAGAAGCAGATTGATTGAGAACAGAACTCAAGAATCTCCTGAAAACTGTGATGTGAATATAATGAGAACATCTCCAACCCATTCTCATCCCAGGGTGATAAATACTGCCATTTTGTCAGGAACTCTTGCTTAAATTCAGTTTAACTTGTGTTTGGTTGAATTTAGGGAACATATTTGATAAAATTTGTGCGTTATAACTTTACTGAGAAGTTTTGAAACCAACACTACATAGACAGGATTGTGCTCTGGTTTAACATAAATTGTCTCACTGTCATTGTAAACTAAAGCTAAAAATCTCTACTGTGTGCTGACTGCGAGGCCAAGGAGGAATGACTAAACAGCAGAATGTGACCATGTCTAAATACCTGTCATTGCTCGAGCCAACAGCTGTCATAAGTGGATGTCTTTTAAGAGCCAGAGTAAAATGTGATAAGGTCTCACAAAAACGGACAACACAATAATAAAATACTTGAGAAAAAACTGTCACAGAAATGCATTCTCTATCTTTATTACAAAGATCAACTAATGGAACTCAAAATCAGTGCTTGGAGAGTGGAACCCAAGCAGAGAGAAAAACATGTGTTTCAAATTAATCCAAGCTCATGCGGACATGGTCTCAGAAGCAGGATGCTTGTGAAATCAAGGAGAAGAGAGCTCTCCAGCAGGGTCAGAGTGATTTCTGCATGCAAGAGCAGTGCTTCGAATATTGACAGCCTGATAACCCATGATGCCCCTGGCTGCCTCAAATCCTCATATTTTAAGTGCCAGATGTACAGTACAGGCGAGGGAGGCTATTGATTTGGTTTGAATGAACTCAGTTTGTGTATACAAGGAAGAATACCACCCACCCGCCTCTCATCACAACCTCTACACCCCCAACCCAAGCCAGGTCAAGTCAGTTCCAGCTCATGAGGACACAAAAAGAATAATGGTGAGAAAAGGGCATTCCTGGCCAAGTGAGAGGAACGAGGAAGAAGTGGGGCACAACATGGGACAGAATTTACCACTCCTCCATCCTCTTTCTGTTTCCTCAAACAAAAAGAGCCCCATTAAGTCGGTTTGAGTTAGGGTCTCGTGTGTGTGTGTGTGTGTGTGTGTGTGTGTGTGTGTGAGCAAAATGTGTATTCAGACCATGAGCGCATATGCAATAAAGGGAAATAGGGGGGCAATGTACTGTAAGTTGCAAGCCTGTCTGAGAGAAGCGGAGGAGGAAGGTTCGCTTGGCTTGTGTGTGTGCGTCCGTTTGTGTGTGTGTGTGGGGGGGGGGGGGGCTCTCTCCCGTTGTAGCCTAAGAGAGCCAAACTTGCTCTCAGCTCCTCAACGGGAGACGCTGAAATATTAATCGCCACGCTCCAGCCGCAGACTAGAGAACACAATCGCTTCAAACTCCCACCCTAATGAGTGTGTTCATGAATGGCTAATGTGCACAGATGGGGGGCTGATGACTGGATGGATCGCAACGGGGAGGTGAGGGAGGGAGACGAGGAAAAGAGGGGAGGGGGGAAAGTGAAATTTCGGCAGCGCCCTGTGGTGGTGGTGAGGGGGTGACGAGGCATGCCATGACCTTTTAAGAGGCTCCTGAAAACTTAATTAAGGCTGGCCCCGAACTACTCCTTTCTTCCTTTAACTTCCTCTCCCACATATATTCATATTTTGCACACATTGTTTTCTGTGATCCCTCTTCCTCCCTCCTCCAAGGGTATACTGACTGTTTACCTACTTTCCCTTTGCATGTACAGCCAATGGACTTGATGTACAATACATTTCCAAGGATAAAACTTTAAAGTTATGTAGATATTTTTAACAAATACATCAGTTTCTTGGTCATGTTAATGCACGCACATATCTGGAAGCTGCAAAAAACAAGTGTAGATATTAAAACTGCAAGCGAAGGAATGTTTTTCCTCATCCCCTACATGGATACATCGAAAAGAAAAAAAACAGGATGCAACAAATAGAAAGAGTTTGGACGAGCAGGGTGGAAGAACAGGTTCACCTTAAACACAATGTACATTCACAAAAAAGTTGAATTACATTTCACTGACAGACTGAACCCACTGAATCCGACAAAACATGGAGCACATATAGGCCAAAGCATCCTCGCAATTGGAGCTTGTTGTATTGAATGTTAATGTATCATGCACCTTTTATGGATAAACCTGACCTGTCTTTCACCCTGCTGATACATTCTACCTCATTATCTTCCCTGATCACTTCATCACCATTTCAAACAGCAACATCAGAAGCATCTTGAAAACTTGAGTACAACAACAGAAATGCAGGTTAACACTCCTTCCCAGAAGACTCACCATTACCAAAGAGGCCACCTACGGATTAAGAGCACCCAGCGTGGAGACGCGTATACAGACACACACCCTTGCATCAACATGCATACACACTCTGCATCTAATTAGAGGAGTGGGATGCTGTGACCTAATTCTAAACCTCTCTGTGGTAATCTGGATCTGCTTGCATTAGGACCTCATGGAAGAAGCTTCATACAGACAAGCATGGCAATGGAATGAAATTGATCAGCGGGTGCTGGTGGGTATGGATCCGTTTGAAAATGTTGAGGGAAAGTTGGGGAAGCAGAAAATGAGACCAGCACTACAATGTGACCGCAGCATCATGTCATGTAAATCATACCAGAAATTTTACTTACATCTCTGATTTTGGTTAAGAAAATTTGAGATCTGTGAAGATGTGGAGTTCATATATGTTTGTCACAATCTAGCAGCATTACAAGCTATCTCATGCTTAATATTAGGTTAAAGATTTGAATTCTGAATGCTCGTTAAAAAATATTTGTTGAAAAAGTTAAGAGACTGAACTAACTCAGTCTTGACAGAATGGAGAGCTATGTTGCAGCTTCACTGTACAAGTTAAAACTGTTTTCATTACTCATTTACCTTCCAGCTTACATCTTGCTGATGACGTATTCAACGTCTCACTACATTTGTCACAAAGATGTGATTTGATGTCTTGCTACATAATGGTGCACATATTCAACACTGTTATTCAACATTGCTTATAAGAAAGAAGGAGGGGTGGTCTAATGCATCAGTCTTTCAACTCTTGTGCTTGAGAACCCAGTTAAAGATCCCATCCCAGACAATATTATCCAATGTCCTTTCCCTTTTCTAGTTCCTTTTCTCTTACCAGTGGTTAGGGTTACTACTTAAAAACTATACGGTTAGGGTCCAATTTATTACACATGGTTAGCTTTAGATGTCACAAGATATACGAAATGGCTGGAAACATACATACATTGTTTGGTGTTACACACTATAGAATAGGACTATTTCACCCCCTGAACCTTAATCCTCTTAGTTCCAGCAACATCTTGTGCCGTATCATTAACGGTATATGTTCAATGCTCACCGATAGGTGTGAGTTTGCTTCCGTGCATCGTTTATGATATCAGGAAATTTTGTCTGGAGCTATAAAATTATGAAAATGTTTCATATTTACAGGGTCCATCTGTGATTTCACATCCAACCTGTTTGGTTTGAACTTTAAGGAGTTCATGAGGGATCCACGGTTTTATTTTGTGTGAAAATAGCTCAAAAAATTTATTATTGGTAGAAACTTTCAGTCATTTTGAGTATAGAATAAAAAAAATTACATATGTAGTCTAACGACCCATTTGTAAATGCGTGCTGCTACTTACAGAAACAAAGTGATCATCAAATTCTGTGCAAAACATTTTAAATCCCTGGTGAGCAATTCTTAATTCCAAACCCTGTTATCTTTTGTGTCTTTATATTAAATTCTACCATGTGTACTTTGCAAAAATGCATTTACCATCATTCTCACATATTTACATGTGAGCACCACTGAGGGGTTCCGTTAGTGTGTAGAGATAGTGACATACACAAAAACACACATCTGTCAGCAGCTTTGCATAAGCTGAGACAAGTATGTGTGGAGGTGCTACACCTCTATATGTTCTCTATGTGTATGTCACAGTACTCCTCGAAGAGGGCTGCAGCGTTTCCGCCTGAGCACGGCTGTCAGTGGGCATCACTCAGCCCTGCAGTGTGGCAGGACGCGAGGATCATTAGTGGAGACGGAAGGCACAAGAGAGGGAGCAGAATGGAGCAGAGTAAAGGCGGAAAGGAGAAAGAGGGGCAGCGACTGCGTGAGTCGGGCAGTACTACTTAATATCCGTCTTGAGAGCATTACACACACGGCAATGCACTTTCCTCTCAGTCACGCAATCACCCCACCGCAGAGACCCCAGCATGGTACCCTACTCTGTCATTTTCTCCCCTCTGTCATTCCCCTCCCCTCCCCTCACCTCCACCCATCTCACCCTGTCTCACCCTGTGTCTCTGACGTATCCTCTATGCCCCTCCCTGTATCTATCAAGCCACGCTCTCACTTAAGCAGGGTGTGTTGTAGCTTTTCTTTTCCCCAGCTCCAGATTTCCCTTCTTTTCTTTTTTTCCCATTTCAACCCTCCTCCCATTTTCACCTACTCTGCATCACACAGCCGATCCTCTCCTTGCACTGAGCATCATTGCTACTTGACCTACTCTTAACCGTAGCAAGGTGAAACGACTGTTCTACACATGATACATAAGCTCTTTTCACTTTTTTTCCCATTCATCTCTCCCTGCATCACCAGCACTTCATCTCCTGTTGTATGGTCCAACAACCATAGGCTTATACATAGTTCACATTTGCCCATCAATTCATCTGACACCGTCACGATGTCACTCTCTTTAGTCAGAACCATCCTTTTGATCTCCTATTCCTCAAGGTCTGTGGCCTGTGCAGCAATGCCTCAAGCTTAATATCACAATCAACATGCATGACATTTTAAACAAACAGATCAGCCTCTAAAATGTTAGCTGTGTTAGCACAGGGGGCTAATTTGCCCCCTTTTACTGAGAAGATTTCCAGGTTCAGGAAATCCATTTGTCTGCATAACTGTCATGGCATTTATCATACACAGATTAGGCCAGGTCAGTAACACAACTGTCCCAGTAAACATCAATGAGTTTTGTGTTGGCACCAGCTGTGACGGCAGTTAAGTAGCTGATGACAACTGTATGCAATATCATGACGCAAAGTAACCTGGCCAGATGCCGGGTCAGCTGAAAGACAGAGCTTTTGAATTCATGGAGTCAGATATGAAACTGACATGTGAGCATTCTCACACAAAACATGTGACTGATCAAGTGCAACGGGAGAGTGTGACAAGGCAAAAAATTAAACCACTGAGACCTTTTTTTGGGGAAATGAATTTTTTTTGTGTGGTGATAATGACTCATCTACTTGTTTAATTGTTTCAATTTGGGAAATACAAATATTGCATATTGACTGGTGGTCTGGTTTCCCACGAACACGTCGAAGTATCCTTGGGTAAGATCCCGAATTCAACGTTGCCCCTGTTGTTTCCATTTGTGTGTGAATTTTTATTATTTAATTATTTTTTTTAAATCATAGTCAGATAACATCTCAACTTTTGCCCTTTACCACCTCTGTCACTCACCTAATGCTTGCACACACACTCACATACGTTTTTCAAGAAGAACACTGACATCCAGCTCTGCAGCTTTCTTTCTCCCTCATACATACAAAGTCACCAGCATAAATTACAACCTTCCCCTCATTATAATTCTATGCATGCGACTTTGTAGATGTACAAAGGCAAAACAATCACAAACCTCTCTTCAAACACACACAGCCTTGACCCCAGCAGCATCCTCTCAGTTGCCCTTGTGGAACCTCCTTGCCACTCATCCTAGATGTTGCCCCAGCCGGTCTTTGAGCACGGATCATTTGTAAGGATTTGAGAAAAGACTTCACTAAGCTGATTGGAAAGAGAAGGGGGCAAATTACCATTGCACAACTGTGTAAAAACTGTTGTGGGTTATGATTCGCCTTATGTAATAAATTGTGTGTATATGTGTGCATGTTCCGGCAATACAAGCCCTCCTCCCTCTCACACGGCCACTGCCCCACGCCATTTACCCATTTTGCCCTAATAGAGGGATCTTTTTTCGGAAGCTGTTATTGCATGCATTTAATTATTTATTTTGACGGGAAGCAATCTGGCGGCGAGTGAAGAGATTGGGAATGTGTGTGTGTGTGTGCGCGTGTGTGTGGAGGGGAGGTGGGATTGGACAGAAAGGAGAAGCGGATTTGGTCATTGTAGTAAATGCAAGTTTAAGTTTCTGTAACTATACAGTATGTTGATAGGACTTTTCATTTATGAGCAGTAGACACAAAACTTGCTTTGTGTGTGCACATGTGCATTATATCTCAAAGAGCATGGCTTTCTGAGTGCAATGGGACTGCACTAATGGACACACACTTGAGTTGAAGTGTGTAGAGTGTAGCTGAAGTGCAGCCAAGTCTAGCTTCCAACCCTGCTTGGAAGCCCTATAATCTACTCTCTACTAATCTAGCTCTCCATTTTTCTCTCTTCTTCCCATGTCTTTATATCTCTGTCTTTATCAATGTAATATTTTCATCCCTCCTTCACCGCCAGCCACAGCCTCCCCTGTCTTCTGACAGTCTCCCTATTAAATCTTCTTATCCTGGTTCTGAAAATGAAGAGACGCAGAATTGTCGCTGGCTGTCTGTGGACTTCCCTTTTCTTCTTTGCTACCCCTCCCTGTTGTTCAGTGAGGAGAATGAAATAAGGGAAGACGACATGTAACCACCAGTAGTCTTGACCTTTATCAGGCTTCAACGCCTGAGGCAGGATGAATGAGACATTAAGAAAATGACTGAGCATTATTAACCCCTACTTTCTAACACACACACATTTTGCCACATTATCTGGTCTGAACAATGGCTCTGATGCCTTTCAAGGTGCAATGGATCTAACTGTGAGTAACATGTAAACTGTGTCTGCAAGTCCAGCCTGATATTGTAAGCTCATACAGTTCAACTGTGATTGATCCCAGCATTTCTTTGAATCCCAGTTCACAGAACTGAATTGATGTTTCACGATAATCCAAATGCCCAACTTCTTCAAATGGTCAGTCTCCAAGAAAAAAGATGGACTTGTGAGGGCCAAAGGCTAACCCTAACAGTTGCAGTTTTCACCAGCCTGTATTTCTAACGAGACATCAGCTCACTCTTTTCGGGGTTATTTGCACGTGCACGTGACTGACATGTGCATGTGTGGCCATCCCTCTACTCCAGTCAATCAGTGAGGAGAGACAATTCCCCAAGTGACATTTACGGAGAAGAAAGAGAGCCATTTATCACTTTAGTTTTGGGATAATAAAAGAATGACTGAATGAGCCAGTGTGTGTGTGTGTGTGTGAGAGAGAGAGAGAGAGGGAGAGAGAGTGTGTGTGAGAGAGAGAAAAAAAAAATAGGCAAGAGAGGGAGACCGCTAAAGATGAAAAGGGGATTTCAAAAGCACATGAAAGAAGCAGGAGAAATAAGCGAGGCAAGAGGGAAATCAGTGATAAAAAGGCTACTTTGTGGGGAGGACTGTGTGTGTGAAATAAAACAAGGGAGAAGAGGAGGGAAGGGTGTGAATGATTGACAGTGGAATAGACAGCATGAAAAAGAAGGGTAGTGGGGAAAAAAAGCCTTGAGCGCGGGAAGAAAAAAGACAGAGACAGGAGAGGGATAGAAAAATGCTCTTGGCGCACAGTGAACACCAAGAAGAAAGAGCGAAAAGAGACGGAGATGAAAAAAAAGAGGTCCAAGAGAAAGACGGAAAGGTAAAGGAGACAGTCCGAAGACAGAGCAAGGCAGACGTGCTAGGTTCATTCAGGGCTATGAGCAGACTTGGAGTTCAGGTCTCACACAGTCAGCATACTAAACACAGGACCCAGTGTCCTGACCCAGATTCATGCCAGTGACATACAAATTCAAAAACGGAAGAATTTCACCCCCTTGCATGACCCTAACGTATCTCAAACCTGAGCCTTTCCCCTTAATTCCAGCTGGTCTCAGTCACCCCATAACCTCGTCCAAATCCTGTAGCCTCCCCATACATATGCTGGTTCTCCCACACAGATTTGCTCACGCATGGATTGCTTCACACTACAAACGTGCCGGGCAACAGAGTCATACATGTGGAGAGATTTCCTTCCAAAGCTTTTGGCTTTTTTGCATTACAGCTCAGCAGGGTCCTGACCATACAATACCTGATGTGACCTCTGCAGGTAAATCCATCAGCCAAGGGCGTGTGTTTCAGCCGCAGCATATCCACCAACCATTAGCATAACAAGCATCTTTCCTGAACATAACTCTTGCTACTTCTCCTCTCTAACACCTTCTCCTTTTTTTTTTTTTTCCTATCCACCTGCACCAATCAGTCAGCATTAACTACATTTCCCTTTGTGAGGCGGCTGCTTCCATCACTTAACGGTACCGCCAAGCTCAGGTAAACTGATCGCTGGCCCTTACATGCTCCACTTTCCCCTCCCACAGTCCTCTGGCCCCTGACAGGGGCTTGATGGACAGGCGCAAAGAAGCGATGTACCTACAAGCACATGGCTGCCGGGAAGGATCCAGAGATGAAGCGTTTTGAAATACACCATTTATGTTGACGTACGTCATCTCTTTTTCAGGGACAGACATGGCTGTGTGCACGCACATAAACCCGCATGCGCATGCACACAGCCATCAATCCCTTGCATACAGGAAGAGATATCAGACGAGAGAAAAATTGAATTAGGAAATACGGGCACTGTGATTTGTGGGAAGCCAGTTTTGAGGCCGGGAGAGAAATACAGCTTGGAGCACACTTCATCTTACAGTGCGAGCAAAGAGGAAGAAGCATCTGTGTTGTTTATCTAAAGCCCCCGCCCATCTAGCTACAAAGGCTTGATTTGAAATATTCATATACATGTATGACAAGATCAGGCCCATTATGTTGATCTCTCTCTGCAGGGCTTCACTGAATGGAAACCCATCAGTCAGTGTAAATTATGAAGACAAGATACATTACATAAGCCTATAGATGAGTATAAAGAAGGTACTATTGTAGCATGATATCAATCACGTTCTACAGTATCATCAGATGATAATATGATATGGAAAATTTCAAGGATAAACCCACCATTATAATAGATCAAAAGCCTATAATGAAAGAAAAACATATTAGGGTTTATGTAGTGTACCCCATTGGGTATTAGTGTTCATATTTCAAAGGAATCTGTTAGTAGACACATGGTACTTCAATTTGATAATGAGGCAAAAACTATTACCAACAAGGGCTGCACTTGATAATCATTTTACTTGTGGCTAAGTGTTAAGCTTTTTAAATTTTTTTCACTATAAATGACAGATATGAATTAGTTTTTCTATCAGATCAACCAATCCTGTAATTGACTTATTGCTTTAGCACTACGACCTACAAGATCAACCTTTGTTTGCAGACAAATTTAAACATTCCACAGCGATGTCCAAAGAACACACGGTCTGCATCTAACTGGAAATATATGAAGCACATCTTTAATTACAAACAAAAATAGCATATTCATAATATGTAAAAGTATTAAGGTGTATGTTAATATGGAGCAGGCTAACCAAGGGCAGTCTAGCTGTGCTAGTGGTGAGTACTGGAGACAGAGCAGAACAGAGTGGAGCAGAGCGGGCCCTGTGGTAGTGGAGAAAAAGACAGGGAGTCAACCCAGCGTGACTACCGCCTGCCTGAGTGGAGCAGCCTGCCTGCAATTAAGGTGGAATCAGGGAGAAATCTGCGCTGCCTTGATAATGAGCCTCGTCTGAATTATTAACGAGAGCTGTTCCCCCGGGACCCGGGCTCCCACTGAGCCCATCAGTCCCCCCCCCCCCACCCCATCATCACAACACAGCCACATTCACACACACATACTTACTCATAAAGAAAGAGGAGAGAGAAGCATCCACATTCGCATACACACACACACACACAACAGCAATCACAAAATATGCACATTGACACAGATGAGCAACAAGCATGCCTCAAGAGACTAAGTCCAAAATTTCAGGCATCATGACAGGTAACATGTTTTATTCACAGGTGAATATGTGGAGCCGTTTATAACATTTGCAGTACAAACATTTCTCTCGGACATGATAACTTCATTCACTTTTCCCTGTTTTAGAATAAGCTATTTGAGGATATTAGATGACTGAACAAAACAAAAATTCCAAAAATCCCACACAAACAAATCCTTTAAGCTGCGATTTCTTTTACTTACCCTACGGGCTACTACTGAATCAAGCATCTGCAACAACAAAAGCCATTTCCTTTCCCCTATTATGTTGGACAGTAGCTAAGACATTTAATTGACCACCTATTTTATGAGACATTTAATGTGCAATATGTAAAGTATTCAGTGGCATTAATCAAAAACATTTCTTTCTAATAAGTTTATTTTGGCAGTATTATTACTCCATGACCAACTTCACTGACAGTGCTTGGGGTCATCAATTTTTTCTTGTTGAGCAAACGCTCAAAACTCGCAGACTGAGTAACAATTTTATCAATAGGATTACAAGTCACATGGATGCCAGTGTCATCCGAATGTGACTGGAGGGTAACCGAGAAGGAACACAGTGACTTTTAGCCTGATTTTATTGAAATGTGGTTTTTGTGGGTGCATACCGAGAACTTACTGTGCGTCCAGCTGCACTACCATTACATAGCCTTTCTCTGTTCCCTTCCCAGTTTCAATTTGGTTCCATGGAAATAAAAAGAGATGTGTTCTAATCACAGAGCAGTGCTTTAACACTTGAGGCCTCCCCCTCCCAATCAAATCTCCATGGCATCAAACTTAACACGGCCTAACAAAAAAAAAAAAAAAAAGCACACCACATTCCCCGCATCTGTGAATGGTTTTGCTTTTAAAAAAAATAAAATATAAAATCCAGGAGAGCTTACTAAACAGAGCCACACCTTCCATATGAGCAAAATGTTGAGAGTCAGACCAAGTTTCAAAACAAATCAGGTGGCACCACCACTGAAAGTCGCCTCTGCTCCTGGTCAGCCCCCTCTTCTCCCAAAAAATGATTCACCCCACCTCAGAACAGAGTGTTCCTCCATGGGTGGTTTGAGGAGGCACATGTGTTTTCTGCGAATGTGTGTGTCAGAGCCAGAGGGAATAGCGGCAGCCATCATCCTAAACAGTGCAATAGGAAAACACTAAACATTTTTAGCATTGCCTCACTAAGGGGAAAATAAAAGAGTTATAAATATGTCACCAAACAGAAATGCAGCAAGAAATGCAGAGCAAAGAGAAATACTTGTAGTAAGAAATCTGAGTAGAACATACAAATTAGTTCAGCCATGTCCAGTTGGGAACCTGATTGTCTCATCCTAAAAACAAAAACAAAACAAAAAAAGTATTTGAGCTGGATGAAATTATGCCTCGTTGATAATATCTCTATGATAATATGAGATCGCTCTCAGATGAGTGGAGGCACACTGCTTGAGGCAGTCTGGATCACAGCTAAAGCTTAAAATCCTGACACCACAGCTCTCTTGAGAAAGACTCCTCACCTCAATTGGCCCTTGTGCCTAAAACCACTAAGACAGAAAGAATGTATAGAATGTCTAATGGATAGACAGACAGCACATAAGTCAGCAGAGATAAAATAAGAGATAAAAACAGCATCTGGTATATGTAGTGATAAAAGAGACAAAAGTAATATCAAAACCAATTGATATTGTTTTTCATATTACTGTCTCCTGATTGCCGTCTCCCATATTTGAATGTGTGCCCATGCTTTGGTAAATCTGCATGTACATTAATCATTTGTGTGAGAAATGAACTGCCACGATTGCCTGAAGGCTACAGGGGGGGGAAGCAGTGAGAATGGGCTACTTGGCATGATTCAAGCTAAATATACTGCCTGAACCCAAACTGGCTCTAGGTGAAGGAGCCTGGGGAGATGTGAGGTGCTCATAATCCTGCACCATAAATCTATCCAGTGCACATCATATGCTCTCACATTGTGAGAGTGTAAGCACATATATGTTTGTGTGTGTGTGTGCGTGTGTAGCACTCTTAAATTGCTCTGCTCCCCTCAGCCAAGAAAGAGGATAAACTATGAATCAGCTGAAGTCTAGGATAGTTTCCAGTCTCCCCAGACTCCCCTACGATCATCAAGGAACACAGTCATTTGGATACACACATGCAATGGACTCGCAAATCTACACACCTTGAAACTTCCTCAGTCAAACTCGCTCTCCTGCCATATATTTAACATTCATATCTCTCGTTTTTACCAAGTGTCTATCTGCTGCAGTTGCTGGAGCTAGGGGCATAGTGACAGGATTACAAGGGTCTGTCTGACTCTTTACCCATAAATCAATTAGATAAAGTGATATGATCTGGTCATGTTATAAATACTACTGCCTATGGAGATTGGGGGTTATGTGCTTTTAAAGATGATAAGACAACACATATAACCAGAGACAGCTTTCCCGCTTTACTCAATATTTACCCAGAGGCAGTTTCTCTTTTCATCTAACTGCTACACATTTGCTGTCACTTTGCTTTTTTTTTTTTTTTTTTGTTCTTACAGCCATCTTTCTGGACTGGCTGATTTCTGTCGATAGAGGAGGCGCCATGACCTTTGCCCCGCCGACCCTACACAGACCTTTACCTAAAGTCACTTTATAAATAACAGTCTAGTCTCTTTGGATTAAAGTGTCTGAGTGACTGCCTGGCACTCTTTGCGACCTGCTGCTCAATCCACTGGCATCTGACTGGCCCAAGTGCTGGAAAAAGCCCTGGCACTGTTAGAACACAGAAGGGAAACTATGCATATAAAGAAAGCAGACAAACATACTCCACACAGTTGACATTGCACATACAGATGATATAAAGCGCTGATGTCCTAGAGGTATTTATCATACATTTCTTCTTTAATGTGTTTAACACACCAAAAGCATTTGTGCATTAAACATTTTTGTATCCCCTAACTACCCATGCTGGTATATACAATAAAGCAACCCCCCAGCATAACAATAGCATCATCTAAACCCCTTGAAGTTAATGAACTTCTAGATGCCTACAGGGCAATCCCGAGACCAAGTGTTACCCCACCATTAGAGGCATTATGAAGTCAAGAGCGAGACTACATATACCATTCACTGCAGTGACATGCTGTCAGACCAATCAGCGGGCCAAAACACAGACGCCTATAGAAGCAGACAGCCCCTCCCCCAGCAGTAGCCCCCACAAAGACACACACAGCACTACAGACCCTCATGCTTTGTTGCAATTGACATGCGACTCTCCCACGCATGCAGACTGCATCTACATGCACACATGGATGCTCGCATTCGGGCATAATTGGCCTTGAAAACATAAAAGTATGCTTTCTCTATACAGAAGGATTCAGAATCGGGTTTTTAAATCTTAATTCAGGATCTTGCAAAATTCTGGGGTTGGAAAAGCTCTGCTAGAGTATGAAGAAATGGATGGTAGTGAAGCAACCACTAATCTACAGCACCCCGGTGGAAAGTATAACAGGGTCCACAAGAACACAATTCTACGTATCCTCCCTCCAGTAAGGGGCCGATTAGAAAGCTGTGACCTCGGAATACTGGAGCCTTCCTAGAAGTCAAAAGCTATTAGGTATTTATAGGAGCTTAATGGTACTGTCGAAGTGCACAAGCTGACTATTACCCATCATCAAGCCTGTAGGCCTATAACATCCTTTTGAACAGTCAGGGCAGCAAAATGTGCTTTTCAAGATTTTTCCAGAACCTCTATTGGACTTAGGTATTTAGGTTTAAAAGGTTTATTAGCTTTTAAGCTGTTTTCCACAACCCGACCTCAAGCTTCACTGTCATATCTATGCCTCTTAATTTGAATTAATTTAATCAGAATTTTACTAATAGTTCTTTTATTGCCCACCCCCTCAAACTATATTGATATTTTTTGCTGTATGGTTAAACAAATTAGTATAAAAGTAAGGTAGCTGCATCAGAAATAAGAGTTTTCTGTACTTTCAGGTGCAGCATTTCCACTGACTGTTTGGTTGGCTCATTTAAGCCAGGCGCACATGTGACTCAAAAGTGTATGTTTACAATACCGCCCTGTCTCTGACCAAAACCAGGTCAGGCCTGTAACTGACATCAAGGATGCCTGCTTTAAACGACTTACCTAATCCCCCGTCATTACCTGGAATAGGCCCCATGTCTCGCTTGCGGCCTGAAAATAGCCCAGGACCTCAGACTGCCACTGTCAAACCCCACTAATTTGCAGTTTCATAAATAGAGACTGGGACTTTTAGGTAAAGAGGCCTCATGGTTGAAAAGTGTTGGCGCGAGAGCAGAGCAAATGAAACAAAGTCTACCTGAAGACACACCTTAACAGTCAGCTAAATTTAATGGGACCGATTTAAAGTGTCAGTCAGGTGCTATGTGATTAAGACTGAGGCCAAAAGCAGAGACTCAACTTCAACTGGTTAAGAGTTTATGTTACATAACAGCAAAACAACAAGTTTTGACAAAGAACTCATTACCCTGAAAAATTAGTTCATGTTGAAAATGTGCCATCACACTGACTTTGACTGTTTATGATGAACGACACCTAAATTGTTCTGGATGAATCATGTTATCCTGTCAACTCCATCATCCTTCTCATACTTAATAAGATACATTCAGCAAGAAACAATGTGCTTGAACAAAGGTACAGCTCGCCAATGAGAAATATTTTCTCAATCCTGACCAGCGTATTGCTCTAGATAAAGAAAACAAAAACAGACATATAGTACTTAGAATTACAAAGTGAAGAGTGTTGCAGCAAGATCATAATAGTCTGATGATGAATCCATATCGTACAGCCTCTACTTTATTTACCCTCTCACATACTGACATTAAATTGACTGCAATGCCAGATGCAAACTTAAGATCCAGTCTCAAGGCACAGCTCTGCAAAGTTACACCATCAGGTCAAGCACTGCTGCCCTACTAATCTCACTGCTCCCTCTCACTGTCTTCAGATGTCTATAATGAATTGAAAAAAGATGAGGCTGGGAGCAAAGTGGGAAGATCTCCAGGAGGTTAGGCTCTGGGCCAGGCAGGCAGCGGTAGTGGACTGCGGTCAGTGGTGAACATGGCACTGAATATTTACATTGTGGACAGCTGACCTATGGTCTCCAACAAGTGGCCACACTGTTGATTCACAGATATGTTTTAAGAAATAAATAAAGGAAAACGTGGGCTACTCATTTGCATGACGCACTAACCTTTACCTATCTGGAAGATTTATTGGGAGATATGGAAATAAATCATCAACCGGTCTGATCTTAAGGTGAGGGGATTCCATACGCTGAAGCCTACTGAGAGAAAAAAGCTGCGCACGTAGAGAGGGTCTTCACTCCTGTCTATTACATTCTGCCATCAGTGATATATTAGAATGACTGACAGCAGTAATGAACTAAGACAAGATAAGGCATGGCAACACTCATGCGTAAATTACACGGAATCCCACAGTAACATGTGTAAGGCACAAGGGGTGAATGAATCATTGTGGCTTAGTGAATAATAATCAATAGTATCACTGTGATTAACATGTCAGCCCCTCTCCACGCTGGGTCGTGGGTTTCATTTCTTACCTTCCAGCCAGCTGAGCTGTTACTGTCGCCCTTATCCTTGAAATAGGGCACATAACGGACCATCCAGTCGTATATCTGTGACAGCGTGAGCCTCTTTTCTGGGGTGCTCTCAATGGCGCGGGTAATGAGATCCGCGTAGGACTGGTTCCCCCACGCGTTCCGACGCGAGGATTTGGCTTTGCGCAGGGATCCGGTCACATCGAGCGCCGCGCCAGCCAAGCATGGGTGCGTCGCGCCTGTGGGTGCCGGGGCGCCGGCTGGATGTATCAGCTCTCCCGGCGTTCCGCCCACGAGTCCGGCTCTGCAAGCCGGGACGTCCTCCGGTTCCACCTTGATGTTGGCCAGTGGAAGACCCCCGCTAACCTCGTGTCCACCGGGAAAATCCTCTGGGCACGGCAGCGGCCATGTGCATGAGCGAGGCCGGCTTTGCGGCTCGAAATCCGAGTCAACCTGATGAGCGTCTAATTCGTCGTCCTCCATCATCAACATTTATCCTTCAGTTGAAAATGGAATAAATCAAAAGAAAGGGCAAAGAGGGAAACTGTCTTCAGTACCACTTCACGCTGAAATTTGCCTTGTAATATGCCTATAAAGCTCAGTCAGAATCAGTGGAAGCCCATTCAGCAGAGTAGGACAATCATGATGAATGTAAGCAAAAATCACTGTCTCGCATGGAGAGATAGGAGAAGTAATAAAAGTAATAATAATTTCTTGTCCATTTTAACTGGAGGAGATTATCAAAAGATGATACAATGCTTCTTATTTAACAATCCATATCACCTTAATACATTAAATCTCAAACGTGTCTAAGTCAGTGGGGCTTTTCAATCCAGTTGCAGCAACAGATGATATTTCAGATAAGGATCAAAAGCAGCCGTCGATAAATCCTCCAGAAGACAACGGGAAGACTCAGGAAAGAGGAGGGGAGAAAAAAATAAATAAATAAAAAATTTTTAAAAAAACAAAATCACCAGAGCCTTGTAGAGAGCATCCACTGAGGCGATAATGCGTGATTACCGTGAATTATTAAATCTTCCAGTCTGCATGGATTAAGCTGGCAGCGACACATTCAAGTCCATTCAGCCTGAACAGCACCCAACTGTCTGCAATTATAATGAAGAGGCGTGCGCATGTGACGAATCGATAATTTTCCTGTCTGAAAAAAATATAAAGGAAGGGGGCAAAAAAAAAAAAAAAAAAAAAAAAAAAAAAAGAGCCCGGCAATCAAATCTCGTATCCAGTTGTCAGGACGATAAAAATTGGCTTTTCTCACACCTCCTCTTGCTCCCTTCAATCAACCCCTTGCCTTTTCTCACTCTCTCAGATGCCACACATGTTCTCATTTGCTTACAACTCGTTCCGTCGATGTGAGCCGAGGATGACGCGCCGGCGCTGTATAGTAGAGATGCTGCCAATTGGAGTGCGCTCACGAAATCAATACTCTCCGAACATGATTACAGCGAAATCCCGGACACACACACTTTCTCGCTCCCGCCTTCCCTCCTCTTCACCATCTCAGTTACGAACGGGGTGGCAAAACCCAAATTCTTAATCAGTACTCAACATAATGATCTTTCTGGCGGAGCGTCACATGGCGCTTTGTGTGCCAGCCTCCATGTAAAGCTGTGACCAAAAAACGAAAAAAGAAAATGTAATTAAATAAAATCAAGACAATGTACAACCCACGGGACAGGAGCAGAAATTCCGAAACAATGTCGACACTGGCTTTTGTCTGAAATAGGCTAAGTATGTGCGTAACAAATTGCCCCGCGCACCGTGTGCAGCGTCCAAATGCCCTCCAGGGAGAACTTGCGATGCGCGGACGGTTCTACCTCCGCTGATTATTTGCGGGCAATACCTCAGTGAGTGTAATTTTCTATGCCGATTAGACAGATTTAGTTCAGATTAACAAGAGATTAGGTAACCCTAGATTTTAATCCGAGAGGAGTGGGTTGAAGTGGGGGTTTTTCAGAGGTCAGGGTGAAAATTCACTTGTGCACCAGACTCCATGAAGTGAGGAAAAATAAAAGACTGGCATTTTATCAGAAATCGCATTTGTTCCAACCCCAAAGCCACTCTTATTTGGCAGATTTAGCGCAGGTCTGACCGTCTGTGTAATTCTGCTACTGCACTGATCTCTTCCTTATGAAATCTTAGGGCTGGGCGGGACAATCACAGGTGTTCTTTTACTATTGACGGTCAATGTCTCTTTCAAATTCAATTACACTGGTCGTGTAGCCTAAACCACCTCACCTTTTCACTTATCAGTCTAAAAATAATCTACCGAGCTCATTTTCCTCGAATCTTAATGAACAACCATCAACATAACACCTGTTATATTGATCGTTGCTTTAGGGAGAATATTACTTATTCATGGTTTTTGCCCCACTTGAAAACAAATGCTTGCAGGAATCATTTCTGAAAATACTGCAAGCCTTTCAAGAGCCTATGGCTACCCTGTATGACCCGTCCCTCCACTTGCTCTCCCTCTATTGAGTCTGGGACCTTAGAAACAGAGGGGCATGTAATCCAATGTAACATTTTAGTTCTAATTTTACAGGCGCAATCAAAACTACTCCTTTTGCTGCAAGGTGGATGAAACTGTCTGAGAACACCGCACCTTTCATGCATTCAAGTGTGCATGCATGGAAGCTGTACTTAAAAGTTGCATAACACAGCCACAGTGTCAGTGTGCACCCAGACACGATGTTGAGAAATTTGTCAAAAATAGTACGGTTTTAAATGCGGGAGGATGTGTCATCAGTGTGTCATGGAGTGACTTACTGTTGAGCATCAGGGGGACCACATGATTAAAATGCCATGTAGCTAATAGTCTTCTTTTTAAACAAAACAATATTGCTCATTAAGGATATTATTATACAAGGAAGTATTATATATCAATGATCACACGCAAAGAAAAATCAAACCAACACTAGAGACAGACGAGCCTCTTACAGCTTCTAGTCTTTAACACGGGGTTCTGCTTGAGATGCTTCACAAGTAACACTTATGAAAGCCATAATTTTGGTGACACTTGAGATTACACAATGCGCCTTGATTACACAGGAAGTGAAAGAAAACCAAATTACTATCAAAGAAGGCAAACAACCAAATCCAGAGACTCACAGCAGGACTAACTCTAAAGAGAGACAAAGCTTGTGTGAAGCGGAGAGGAATCAGGCAGAGAGGCGGAAGGGCTCGGCAGAACCAGTTTAAAAAAAAATACGTGTTTGGTCCCCTCCAGGCTGACTCTTACGCTGTCCCCATACCAGACATTCCAGAGGCAGCATGCTGGCTTAAAGCTTTGAGTGGCTGACCTTGGAACAGTGCGTTCTTCATAGCAGTAATCACCTCAGTGAGCCACAAGTCAGTCAGAGCATCACATGTACAAGTCAGAGCTTTGTGCCTGTCAATTTGCACCCCAACAAAATGCTCTGGAATTTCATTCGGAGGAACAAAGGGGCTAATCATTTTTTCACCTATCTCAGTCCATGTCACTTCAACAATCGCTTATAACTTTATTATATTTCAAAACTTATCTCTGTAGCCCAGTCTGCCCCATGGGGTTTGGACAAGAGCCATCCCGAGAAACCACAAGAACACCCTCGGGAGATCAATGTCTGTCTGCGAAAACTCCTCCTCTCGGTCTCCTCCCTTCTCAGCAAACAACCCACACACTCTCGCAGACATATGGTTTCCCAATGACACGAGAAGGACAGGGCTCAAACCTTTACATTGGAAAGATCACCGAGAGGGTGAAGCTGGATTTCACCCCCTTTGTGGCGTTGGCCCAAAGTAGGCTGGCTCAAAGGAATCAGCCTTAAGCAAGAGCCAGCATTCTGCGGCATCTTGGCATCTGCACTGGCAACTATGAACATTATGTTCAGAGGACGTGAAAACGATTGGTGCCAAGAATTTTAATTAAGACTGTGTTGTGAAAGGGAAAGTATAGGCATGTGCAGGTAATGACTTCCATCCCTATTCAGAGGTCTAACACAATGTGATTAACACTATCTGCCGTAGCCAATTAATTATATCTAACAGTTAAAAATGCAGAGCAACCAAATGGCCCAAGGAGGAAAATCTGCGTTGCTCTGCTCTCACTCCAAAAACTGATGCAGGTTTAATTATATTAAAATGAACCGATGTCAAAGAGGTTTTAAGATTAAGAGTATGGTGCTAAGCATTGCAGTAAAACCAGCAACAACAACAAAAAAAAAAAGCAATTCTTTATTTGGGTCAATTATCTATTCAATACGGACACTTTTGTTGGTTTCGAGATTTTCCAATGCAATGATTAGCTTTATCTGTCATTTTTTTTTAAATCGTTTATTTCTGGGCAAAACAAAACAACCAACATGGCAGCATAAAGGGAAAAATTGTTCGTGATGACAAGGTGATCAATTAACTATAAATATAAAACTGCTAGATTAAGGGTAGGGGGAAAAAAGTTGCAGATAAAACTCAAGCTTACAAGATGAAAACAAAGAGGCCTATTCTGAGTTCTGACATTGGAAAATTAAAACAATGACTCTAATTCAGGCTGCAAGCACTGGCTCAGACGCTCACATTTTTCTAACTAATAATCCTATAATTAAAGTTAATAAGTCTGGTAACTTTACATTCTTATACATTTGTATGAACCACATTCTGATTTGAAGAGCATGTCACTCAGTTTCTTCACTGTAGCACAACAAATTGTCTCCAGCAAAGAGTTAAATCCCTCACTTGTGCAACAGTGGTTGGCAACATCCACAATAGCCAAGTAGGCCTGATGCCAAGACACTGATTAGCCTCGCTATGCCTCTGCTCTCCAGGCAGTGTGGAGTGAAGGTGGAGTGGGAGCCTAGCTCATCACCAAAGAGTACAGCACTAAACACAAGTTTAAATGGAAGAAAGCCAGTAGACTGTAGTATATCCATGCTGGAAATATGGAGCCTTAGGCAAGGAGACATCTGCCTCTTTAATACATAATTCACTCAGAGCAGAAATATCATGCTTTAGTCCTAAGGGCCGGTAGTCTGCTTGTGGTTGTTGGAACATAAAACTGTCTCCATCAGATAGTCCAGTCTAACTGACAGAAACTTTTTCTGGACAATATAGCCTGCTATAACAGCAGCTTCATTTTAGCACAGCTCAGATTCGCCTTCAAAAGCAGAAAAACACCTTGCCAACAGATTACTTACCGTTCAAACGTGAGGTTTTCAAGTTGCACTAAATGCATGTGGAAGCAATGTCCCCTCACCTTTCCACCTCAGTGAGCTTGTCCTCATCAGCCTTGAAATGCAGGTAGGTCAACATGTAGAGACAGGCATCGGCCCTCGAGCTCTCCTCTCAGACATGCACACGGTCACTTTACATCTCAACTCCAGCAAATGCATCTTCCTGCAAGGGTATTATTAGAAGCACTCACATCTTTTTGCCAACATTATTATCATAACTGACAGGATGTGCATTAGTTTCTTCCGTCTCTACAGCAGATTGGCCACAATGTTGACACGCTGGTATACAACCCCTTTTTGAATTTCAACACGAGCAGGGAAGAACCTGAAGCAGCTGTAGGGCTTTCATGTGTAATATTCCCAACTCAAGTTCTCATGAAAAGGGGCACTTATGGGTTAACAGTAGAAATAAGAGGGGAAGACAAGGAAAATCAATGCTTTTGTTGAGGGGAAGAAAGAGAGGCTTTCACAGGTCTATGTATCATTAAGCAATTGAGAAAGCTAATTAGAGTGGGGTAAAAGATGTGCAGATCTCACAGCTAATTATTTCCATGGCAACCGAAGCTCCTGTAGTTGATGAGAGGTAGCATTCAGTTTGCGTCAGTCAAGATGAATACAAGAGAGACACCTAGTGGGATGAAGAGAAAGTGTCCATGAAAAGGACAAAAGCAGCAGACTGAAAGTTTTCTTACTCCTCAGTACTCTTTGACTAAAGATGACGCTGTTGTCTGAATTTATATGTATTAAGTGTTGATCTTTCCAAAACAGTTTGTTGCAATGATGACTGAAAATGTAGATTGGTACATTTTTTGCCGCAAGACATTATTTTACCTTGTCTGTTGCACAGTGATTAGATTAAAACTTCTGAGATTCAGAGTTGGTGTAAAATAATGGATTCTGCTGCTATTCCAAAGTGACAGATGAAATATTTTTCAACTCTCATAACAGATCAACCGGAACTATAAATGTTATATCAAAAGGTGCACTGCATTTAATGTTGAATAATGTTTGAACATTTTGTAACAATAAAGCAAAACAGGAAATTGACTATCGTAGTCAGAAAGAATCTAACTAAATCAACTTTTAATGTCTCTGTTTGGTTGGGTCGACCTTCTCCAGGTGGATCAGAGGCCTGAGTTGCTCAGCAAAGCTGCGCATGTCCTCTGATACATTGTCCTGGCCGGCAGGGGCCAAAATGCTCAGTTCCACCAAGGATGAAAGTGAAATTCGCTCTGTATTTTCAGTGTTACCTGGTACCAGGATGCGTGACACCGTGCCAACCACTATTTTCATAGCACCTTTGCGAAATAGGTGGCCACTGGTCACGAATTCATGGTCCATGCGGAAGCCCATCTCATTGAGGAATTCTGGAAGGCTGTGAGAGGCAGACACATCAACACAGTTGCGTACCAAGGCATGGCGGCTCTTGTCTCCCACTTCAGGTTGGCCTAGATAGCGTACGTGCCACGGAGCATTAGGATGAGAGAGGGAGCGCCGAGCACGCAAAATGAAAGGGCTTCCTTGCTGTCCTTTCAGAAAGTAAACCAGCTCGTGGTCTGTGAAGGTTTCAGGCTCCAAGCTGTCACATAGACCGCGAAGGCGATGCAAGAGGCTTTCCAGGCCTTGGTCTAACACACTGCCTGTATTAAGAAGGGGAAAAGAAACAGGTTCTCAAATAAAATATAAAGACAACACATGCCCAGCATATTGCAGTTATGTTGTTTCAACTGACCTTTCTGCAAAAACACTGCAAGATAACCATCTGAGCCATTACATTACAGCTGAGACTCATTAACAAAAAATATGGGAGTCACTACACAGCGTTTTGATAAAACATTCAGACCATAAATGCAACCTTCAGGCAGGATACCAATTTTGATGGAAAAAGGTATTTGATTGAACTGTGATGTTGATCCAACTTGTTTTGTGTTTAGTATCTGAAAATCTTCGCACAAGTACAAGGAACACAGCATTCTAACTTTTTACACATTATTGTAAAAGATGCATAGATTGGAAATAAACCTGAAGTTAATGTTTCTGATAAACAACAAATATATACACACATGCTTACTATTTAGGTTTGTCAACATATTAGTTAATATATGCAGAGGTTATTTAAATTGGGCTGCATATTGTCAATAAAATTCAACTGTTGACTAATTCATTTGAGAATAACCAGGAATAGCCCTCATCTGTCCATGAGGTTTTTAGTAGTGTGTTAAGAGTGCTGCATCTTGTGTGTAATCCTAAATATGGTTTGGTGTATCTAGATCTAACTGCATCAATCTTACCTTGTAACAGATATTCCATCATATTGATTGTACCACCAGTGATAGGCATCACTGTGACAGGTGGAGCCTCCATCTTTTCTCAGAAGCTTTGATTTTTAAAAGAGCCTGAAGTACAAAAAAATAAATAAATCACATCACATCAGTAATCATCAGCCAAACATTCGTTCTGGTTTTTAATGGTGTTTGGGTAATCAAGTTTTAGGATACGGGTGCCTAATGCGCTCTCTTACACTTAACTAAACTCAGTGAGGAGCTAAGATATCGTTTCAAATATGCTTTTCTTGCTTCGATGAGCCAAAGTGTCTGTAGCAAAGAGCGCCTTTATTTGACTGTCAACTGTGTTGGTAACGTCACTCGCTAATGCTAGCAACCAATGAAAGCTAAATGTAGCTGGCTACGCTAACGAGTCATTTCACGTTGTTTGCATATTCGCTCGCAGGAGCATTTGCGTTTTTACCTGAGAAACAACGAAGAACACAATGCAGCACTCGACTCACCGAGTTAAACCAGGGAAATGTTGACTTATATCTCCTCGGTGTGGCTCCAGTAGGCCTCGCCGGTTAACTCAACACATACACAACTAGTAGCTTTCCAGTTAGCTAACCGCTAGTCCACAAAGTTTGATTTCAGTCATGCAGTTGGCTATACTTTTCAACAGTGTTAAAAAATGAAGTGATAAATCAGTAAAAACTGGAGTAGCCGACAGAAGCAAACTAGCAAGGCTACTACTAATCAGGGGGAAAAAGAAAACAACTAGCTGCCAAGATTGAATGAATGAGTGGCCTCTATTGTGGCTCATTACAGCCACCTACCGGAGCACAGTTATTATAAGGGTGCCAGTTTAAAATACCTACGTCTCATCATTGAAAAACAACATCAAGAAAAACGGCAACATTTTTAGCAAGTAGTCTGCTGATAAACACTGAATAACGATCACGAAAATGTTTTTTAAAAGTAAATTTTCTTTTTTATCATGTTCAATCGCTCATTTTGAGCGTTATGAGACGCACTATCTTATCAAAAGTTAGCCTATGACTGTGTTCAATAAAAGTGAATCTACAGTGCAACGATGTGCAAATACATTAAGCATTACTTTTAATTTCTTATCGTACGAAGACCATATATTAGAAGTAAGAAATCGAATGTACGCAGGAAAAGTTTTGCACAGCCAACAGGAAATTATAATACAATTAGATAAACCACTCTCTGAAAGAATAAAGGTTCAACAATTAAAAACTATGTAAAAATTGGGGAATCGTAACTTCTACAGTACTCACTACAATTTAAATTCAGAGAATCCAAATGAATATCTATGTACAAACGGATGAGGTCAAAGCACTTTGAAAACAACCTGCAACCTGAAGATGTTGCATTAAAAGACATATATCTGAAAATCATTGTGCAAGCATATTTTGCAACTTCCTCCACAAATTAGTTAGTAAATTAAAGTCACACTTCAGCAGTTTTTGATTGCCTAGCAACTTTTTATGGCTGATTTTTCCAGTCATGTTTCTTGAAACACATAAAAAATGGCAATGCGCTAACATTGTGAAAAAGTTGACATTTCAGAGGATCAGAGGATAACTTTAGAACTACCACGCAAAGTCAGAACCATACCAAACAAGAACAAGAACTCCCGCTATATCTGAATTAGAACCCTTTAAAATTAGACTAGACTGAAATAAAGTGGAAAACTTTCCTTTTGGTGTGACGTAATAACATCTGAAACTCTTTCAGGAAGTCATGGACACCCTGTTCTTTGGGCTTCAGAGAAGAGAGACTGTGTCATTATTTGTTTAACAAAATAAACAATGATATTCTGCAATACTTAATGTGTTGTTGCTTATCTGACATTGTATGTACCTAATGAGATGACCCAGTAATGACCAGATTATAGCTTATCATTTAAAACCTTAAGAATGACAGAGGTTGCGGTTTCTTTTTCACATGACTTAGAATACAGCACGTTGCATGAATAGAAAAAGAAAAACACAAATAAAAATATATATATTACAAAACAAGCTATTTTGATATCTTTAGAAAATTTGCATTTAATGGAAAATGTGCTTTTTTTCACCATGTCAGTCATCAGCTGTTTGGAATGAGTAAGCAAAAGACAGTTATTTTAAACAAGTATGTTTCCTCACAACAGTTTTTGGTTTTACAACAGGACCAAATACCATGAGAGAGAAGTTTAGGTTTTTTATCAAAACAAATTGCAAAATATTGCATTAACACTTAGTCCTCTACAATTCCTTGCATGCATGCAATGGAATTAAAGTTAATGTCTCACTGAAATGGACACTTGAATGAAAGAAATGATGGGAAATGTAAATTTTGCTCGTCATGCACTCACACAGTTTATTCTTCAGCATGACTACCTTTTTTCTTTTAATTGTGTACACAGTATGATAATGTTGTAGTCAACTTAACATAAAGCTGAATAGTTTGAAGCTGCAAAGTAACTAGCTTTTCAAATAAATATGGTGGAGTAAAAGGATATGATAACACAAAATTGCACATAGAATGCTTTCAAAAATGTGTGCTCCTCCGAACTGAAGTAAATCAGGTACGGAAAAACATTGAATATGTTACATCAAGGAGAGAGGTAAATCAGCAATAAATCATTGGTATGGAAACTGGAAAAAAAAAAAAGAAAAAAAGATTGCCTCAGAATTTCCCTCAAGGACCTTGTTGGTGAAATCACACACAATGTGCCTCATGAAACATATGTTATTTTTGAGGAATCAATCAGTAAATCTTATCTGGAAAATGATATTTCTTACGGTTCCATTTGCTGAACATAAATCGGTGCAATTTTTTCTATACTTTTATTTCACTGTAAACACAATCACTATCACGTGTCATATAACTGTCTCTTGTTTTAGCAGGTGTCCTGATGACAATTGATGAATAAACCACTTGCGACTCCTCTTCCACCTGCAATGTAAAAAAAAAAAGAAATTGAATAACCTGAACAAAACAACACACACCATGCTTCCTGTGTATAATGTCTACAATGGCTGTCCTACTTGTCTGCGTATAATTTAGTATTAGAGACACTGTGTATCAGCATTTAACACTTACTTTGTCATTGAAGTCACAGCAAGAGGGGTTAAAACAAAAGGCTTTCAGACAGATAGAAAACACAATTAGGGGTGCGCAGATAAACTTCAAGACACACCACGAAACACACTCAAAACAGTGAAAAGAAGAGAAAGGAAGTTTCAATAAGATGACGAACTGCAACGCTTACCTGCCCGCATTCTTGATCTCAAGCATAAAATAAAAAGAGCCATTAAAATGAGACATGCAAGGGGAACTGCTATTCCATAGATAGCTGGCATCAGGTTCTTAGACTCTGTAGATACATATGTGAAATTAAAAACCCGGGTATAAATATTTCTTTGATTCAGATCACAAATTTCTCAAAGGGACATATGTGGCAACACCTACCTGCTGTTTTGTAAAACTCAGTTGGTGATATGTAGCCTCTGGTAACTGTAGCGTGTCCATCCAACATTTGACTTGCATTACTAGTTAAGGACCTGGATGGCTCTACACGTACAGATGCAGTTGTTGTGTTGATCACCAGACTTGAAGTGTTTTCTTGAATTATAGTTTTCCACGTCACCAGTCACAGCACAATAAATAAGAGATTCCTTATTGAGATATACTGTCACACAGCAAATAAAACGTCCACTTTCTATAGGTGGAAATATGCGATGAATTTCAGTTTCTCACCTGTTGTTACGCTTAAATTGATAGTAAGCAATTTCTGACTTGGATCACCACAGTAGCTTGCCCAGCAGGTATATTTTCCAGCATCTTCACTTTTGATATTTGCAATTTGTATAGACTTGTCTGAAGTTATCATAACTGGTCTTGGTGATGAGCTCCTGGGAGCAGTTGTATTACTTGCTTGGAAAGTCCATTTTACATTCGGAAATCCGCCAGGACATGTTTGTTTGAAACTGCTGCCTGCGGCGATCAAAAATGTCGTACGAGTTTCATTCAGAATTTCTGGAAAAAAAGAAAGGTACAATAATTTTGCAATTAAATTACAAAAATATGCACAGAACAAAATTAATGTGTTTTCACAACATGCTCAGAATGTGACTTATTCAAACCTCTGATGACCAGATGTTCACTCCTGCAGACTTGGTTACAATTTTCACACCAGTAGGTGCCCTGATTGTCCTCAGCAAAACGTTTGATGACCAAGGAGCGATTCTGTGAGATACATGCTCTGCATTGAGAGGCACCGTGGTATTGTACTCCTTTCATATCTTGAAAGAATAGCTTGATTTTGGCACTGAGTTCATCCTTCTTGTAAAACCATGTAAGACAGTCTGAGTCAGTGCTGTAACAACGACAAGGTATCACAGCTCGACATCCCAGCCAGAAACGAAGGTGATGCGTGGCGGCTGAAATAAAAGTTTTCTGTTATTCACATACAGAACTTTCAAAGTGACAAGCAGTATGTTCACAAGTGTATTACAAGTACACCGTTATGTTAACAGTTTAGTCAGTAACTTACCGTTTCCTGAGAAAATGTATGCACTCCAAAAGATTTGAAGAAAAATCAAAATACAGCCCTTCTGAGTCTTGGCTGAGAAAATCATGTCTTTGAGAAAATAAAGGAAACACTGGACAAAATTAAACCAACCGCTGTTGTGTTCATATCATAAAATGTCATAAAACCATACAGGTTCAGAGACCCTGTATGGTATTAGACTGCTTGACAGTACTAAGCTCAAGCTGATACATAGGAAGTGGTCCAACAGCTACTGCATAGGAAATTAAACGGTGCTTTCACCCACGCTCTTTTTCTGTTGGTGTGGCATATATAGAGCTTTTTGCCTCAGCAAAGGTGTTGAAATACATTACATGCATCAGTTACAAGTTTTTTCTCATACAAAAGTGTCAAGTTTGGTCTAACACTATTTTTTTTTTTATGACACGTCTATTAGATATTGTTAAAATTACTCAGTTACTTCAGAGAAACAAACCGGCATTGAGCTATTTGTACCGTATATTGCCAAGCTTGTACTTAAAAGAGCTTAGACTTCCAAAAATACAGCTTGATATGTGCTAAACTGTGCTGTGCTTGTTTCAGTAGCCTACAATGACGTTTAAAAGTATTTACAAGTTCAAACAAAGCACATGAGGTGAAGAGCTACAGTGGAAATGTTTACATAAGATGAACAACATGATTGAGATATGAGTCACAGCGGCTCAACAAGCCTATCAATGCTTATATCTTGATGAATCTGGAGTGTCTGTGTTGTACCTTCTGGGATTTTCCCTTTCTCTCCATGTGTTTTATTGTCATTTTTGTGCATGTAAAGGGACTGCTAACTTAAAAAACCCAGAATCTCTCCAGCAGAAAATGCTGACAATCTGAAAGGCCTTATTTTTAGTGCTGGCTATTCTTCCCTCACTCTGACACTAATTTGAATAATAGCTGCCTTAGGTTTGCATTCATCAAACCAAGAATACACAGACAGCGGTCCAAATTACAGCATTTTTTGACCAATTACCTCAGGAGTCCTTGAACACAAAAAGGCAGAGATGGGACATTTCACACGGAAGTTGACAAGAGATGCATCAGCAATGCGTGTTATAAAAAACCACGAGCTTTTGGAACATTAAACCACGTAATTGTTTTCTCATAGACCCCAACATTAAGTCGTGAGTTTCAGTATTGCTGCCTCACTGAATGATACCCTCTTTAAACCACAACCTCAACATGACAGCCTATCAAAAACTTCATATGGGGCTGTGGAAAAGTTAAGTGCAATTCAAGATGTTTCCAGTATCATGTCAGAGAAAGAGAGCATGAGTCTGGTCTGAAATGTACCTGCAGCGTGACACCAATCCCCATCTGTGCGCTGGAAGAGTCGCGAAGAAGTACGTGTTCAGTACCATGACCATAATAATAATGATCATAATCTAATGTATTAAAACGCCTTTCAACTTTGAGGAATTCGGATTTTAAATCTTCAGACTGTGAGGGAGGTTAAAAGATTTAAAGATAAATAGAATACATGAGATCATTTTACACAGTTTTAACTCCACATATTTGTATTCTAGATTTCTTGGTAATCTGCTTAAACGTGCATTCAATGCTCTAAATGTCTACGTCTTGGACGCTTGGTAATCGTTATAGGCTCTAATCTTTTGGGCTATATTGCCCTGTTGTTGAATGTCTGTGACTCCATCCAAACCCCCCGTTTTCCGTTTGCACGCAACGTTCATGTCTCGACGCACTGATTCTCCGCCTACCACACTCAAACACACACACACACACACACACACACACACACACACACACACACACACAATAAGTCTGTGGTGCTGGATAGAGCTGGTCTTTTTTTTTTTTCTTCCAGGAAGACTCGGGCAACGTCGGTATGAAGTTAGCCGGAGCTTTCATGGACTTTCCGACGGCCTGGCCTCATGTGCACAGCTTGTTTGCTGCGCTCTGTGTCGTTGCGGCTGTGTACAAATTAGCGATTCTCGTCGTCAGGAACAAAGCTGTGCATCGACACGTCGAAGCTTTTCCAGGACCTCCGGCACACTGGCTGTTTGGACATGTTTTACAGGTAACGCATTTGCAGCAGCTGCAACTTTGCAGAGCTGTTCTGCACTTGCACAATAATAATAAAACGAAGAATAGGTGTCAGAGGTTTGAAAGTTATCATTTGCATCACAACTGGGTGCTGAATATCGCTTTGTAATTTATAAAGTGCTCCTTTTTTATATATATATATAATGCAAGTCTTGATCTTTTTGTGATCATAAACTGTTCTAAACATCCCTGTTTATATAGAGCCTACATTTCTAAATGATGCATAAAGATTTTTACCTATACATTTCTTAAATTGCAGATTTGAGTTTGTGTTGTCGTATTGCTATTCGTGTTGCTTAGTTTATCATTGCAAATAAGTGTCACATATTTATGGCAGTGTGCGTGCGTGTTGTTATTATTTTTCAGACATCCTTCCTTTTTCTTTTAGTTCAAACAAGATGGGACAGACTTCGACAAGGTGGTGAAGTGGGGTGAGCAGTATCCTTATGCTTTCCCAATGTGGTTTGGCCCCTCTATTTGTATCCTCAACATTCACCATCCAGATTATGTAAAAACCATACTTGCATCAACAGGTGTGTGATTTTTCATCAATTTTCATTTATTCAACTTAGTGCTTATCATCGCTTGTTTTTGTAACATTTTTTAAAAGCTCAGATGCTGCATAATAACATCCAAAGGTCAGTGTTATAAAGCTTTTATTTGCCATCTTTCCAACAGAGCCAAAAGATGATTTTGTATACAGGTTTATCGAGTCTTGGATTGGTAAGATCTGCTTTTCCTTACCCTACAACATGTTTTACAGGGATGTCTTTTGAGCAGCTTTACTCACTCACACTCATCATGTCCGCTTCTGTCTCCAGGACACGGGTTATTGGTGTCAAGTGGTCAGAAATGGTTTCGCCACAGAAGGCTCTTAACTCCGGGTTTCCATTATGATGTTTTAAAACCATATGTGCAACTGATGTCACAATCTGCTAAAACCATGCTGGTATGCAAATGTTTTGTTGTGTAAATCTCTACTCAAATAAAAATCCAAAGGATCTCGATAAGATCAATACAAAGCTAAAACTAGTCATACAAAACTAGTCAAGCTTTTGCATGTGTAGGAGGTTTTTACACATCCTGCACAGAGTCACATCTGGTCTCTCATTGTTGCCAGGACAAATGGGAAAGTTATGCAACCACCAAAGAGGCGTTGGAGTTGTTTGAGCATGTGAGCCTTATGACACTGGACAGCATCATGAAGTGTGCCTTCAGCTGCAACAGCAACTGTGAGACAGAGGGGTGAGTCCATAGAAATGAGTTTTTAACCATTCACAATTTCAGCTTCTGCTTTATTTAGTGCTTAACTTGTAAATCAAAATGTGTCTGTTCAGGTGTCAAAATTATGAGTGGAAAAAGTGCAGCTTATAATGTTTCCCTGCTTTCACATTTCAGAGGAACAAATACATACATCAAGGCAGTGTATGAGCTCAGCAATCTTATAGACATTCGAATGAGGACATTTCCATACCACAGTGATCTCATTTTCTACCTCAGCCCACATGGTTTCAGATATAGGAAAGCATGCAAGGTGGCTCACAGCCATACCAGTAAGCTCAAATCTGATGCAACAACAGTCTGAACGACTGCCAAATGATAAGACTTGAAATTTTCATTTAGTTTGTCAATTTAGTGTGAAAATGCAAAAGCTCATCTATGATCTTCTTTTTTAAGAGGAGGTTATAAGAAAGAGGAGAGAAGCACTTAAGGAAGAGACTGAGCATGGCCGCCTGCAATCCAAGAGATACTTGGATTTTCTGGACATCCTTCTCTTCGCAAGAGTATGTGTTATCAGTTCCAACCCCTGCTTTTACAATACGACATATTCTTTCATGTGAGCGAGTTGACGAATGTTACACGCCAGCAGCCAAATGTCTCTTACAAGGTGCTTTCTGGAAATAAAAAAGGAGTTTGGAAATGTTTAGTGAGAATAACAGGATCTGAGTATTTTAAGCACAAACAGCCTTAAAGTAGCACTTGTCAAACTAAAAATGGCAAACAAATGTACCACTAACAAAGCATTTAGGATGAAAGCCTCAAAACAATATTCAAACAAGTAAAAGTAAGAGGATATGCATAAACTCAATATTGGATATAATGCATGTGTGCAAAGCACTGTGCTGACCATGTTCTGCATACCAATGTCTATTTGCACAAAGGCAACTCTCAGCCTTTTTGTTCTTTTTTGTGCAGAAACTGCTTGAGACAGTATTGGAAAACCTTTGCCATCCAAACTTCCTCATCTCCTTAAGCATCCCTGAGCTGCTTTATCAAAGCATCTTTGCAGGATAATGATTTGCTTGTTGTCTGTAAGCTTAGTGGCAGCTGGGAGTCACAGCGGGACAGTGACCCCACGCATCAAACTACAAAAACACGATAAAAGCTAGCCTTTTGATTAGCATTAAACTTTAACCTAAAACAGACACAGTTACTTGACCCGAAGATAGCCTCAAAATCAGTCATCCTGAGAACATGGTTGACCTACATTTCTGTCTGGTTACTCCCTCTATGATTTGCTGGTTTGATTTAAAACTGCCAGACATACTTGTTTGAGGGTAAAGAAGGTTCATGTTGGTTCACTGTCCTCTCCCACACGTTCTGCAAATGCACTAAAGTATTGATTGCCAGTGTGTTTTTAGGTTGTGTGTTACTATAGTTCAACATGTTATGACTGCTTATTGCGGAACTATCAGACCTCTAACACCAGCCAGTACTCATTAGCGTATATTTACTGCTTCTTTATTGTAGTCTCAGTGAGTTTATCAGTCTTTTATTACATCAACAGGATGAGAAGCAGCAGGGTCTATCAGATGAAGACATTCGAGCAGAGGTGGACACTTTCATGTTTGAAGGGCACGACACCACAGCCAGCGGCATCTCTTACATCCTCTACTGTCTGGCCTGCCACCCCGAACACCAGAAGATCTGCAGGGATGAGATAATTGAGGCTCTGGATGGCAAGGACAGCATGGAATGGTAAGCTTCCAAAATAAAGTCAGTAGCATTGGGTACTACAGCAGCTGCTGCCAGCGAGCTGTAGACCTTTTAATGTCTCTTGAATAACAAATCTTGAACAAAATGTCTGAATGTTTGATATCAAGGGAGGATCTCAGTAGAATTCCATACACTACGATGTGCATCAAAGAAGCGCTTCGTCTTTACCCTCCTGTACCAGGAATGTCCAGGAAGACCACCAAACCCATAACCTTTTTTGATGGAAGGACTTTGCCAGCAGGTCAGTGACACAACGTAATTATAAAGAGGAAATGAGAATGTCCTAGTTGACACTGCTATTGGATGTGTCACAGGGAGAAGATAAGATATTAACTATCTGACCTATGGACTTGGTTTTGTTTCACAAAGTCAACCTTTCACAAAAGAGCACACATTAACCCCCTAAACTACAATGTTTGACAAAAGGAAAACAGATACATAAATGATGCGTACACATAAAAGCCTTCTTTGATACCAGTTTGTGTACACTTCAACCTCTACACAAACTAGCTTTCATAAAGAGAGAATGTGCGGTGAGAATGCGTGCACCTCACACCGTCTTTAGACCACGTGTACACATGTTTTTTTTGGCAGTGTAACCCCGTTTTGCTTTGATAAAACAAAGCAGACAGTTTCACGGAGCTGGCTCAGTATGATGGTGATTTTTTCTGAAATTTCTTTTTCATGTTCTCATTTATTTCTGATTGTGTGTGCTATAAATAACTGCAGCCATGTATCGTACATAATGACAGTGGAAGACCTCTCTAATGAGACTTTAAGAAAACAGCACACATGATATAGTCCATCTGTACACCTGCTTTTCCCTCATTATTGCTGCAGATAAAACAGGAGTTGTTGATCCTCCGTCCTAGTCCTGATGAGCATTTGCAGGGTCAATTGCTCTGAATTTACAGGACTGATTGCTTGTTACTTTTTCAATTCAACAGTTTTTATTCTGTTTGTGATTACAGAACTGCGATTGCCAAACAAAACTATTTATTTTTATTTTTCTGTCCTGAGTTTCTTAGTTTTATATTTGAGAAGACTGTACTTCTTCTCTACTGTTGCTTGAATTATCTTATCCTGTTTAGTTGTGGGGCAGATGATGCATGAACATATAAATGACAAATTAGGGGGGTGTCAGGCGTGGCTAAAAATGGAAGTGAAAATCAGGTTTGTGCATAGTTTCACAATGATTGAGAATCCTGAAAATATAGAAAAACATACACACATCTATGAGTCTGGTGACAAGAATTTGGATCCACATTTCTGCTTTCTGCCTGCGTACACACATTTTTAGTCATACATCTACACAGTTTTATGTGTCTGGCCCAAGGTTTTTACAGTGTTTCTTGTTTCAAATCCTAGATTAAATAGGCCTTTCACTTTCCTGATTTGTAGGTTTTCACATTGGAACAAGCGTGTTTGCGGTTCACAGAAATGCTGCAGTCTGGGAGAACCCTGATGTAAGTCAAAATGATTTCCTTCTGAGGACAACACACTGCACAATGTACATTATATTATCAAAAGAATCATTGATTACATAAAACATACAAAGTCTGTCGCCATTTTACCTATAAGAAAATCACTTAAATAACTGAGGAAATAGGCAATACAGAAAACTGTCTGATGATTCACAGGTAATGGAAAACCTTGAGTTTCCTGGTTGTTCAGTTGAACAGCTGCCAGTAAGCTGGTTTATCCACTCACTATTTTATGTTTGTGAATGAGTTTAAACACTTTTAATTCTCTCTGGACAGATGTACGTTAAGAAATGTGTTATTTACACAATGATAACATTTTCTTTCATCTTGTGGTATGTTAGGTCTTTGACCCACTGCGTTTCCTCCCAGAAAATGTGTCTAAGAGGTCACCTCACGCCTATGTGCCTTTCTCAGCTGGACCAAGGTTTGAACACACATGACACTGTGTGACTGTATGATGTTCTCAGTTTACTCACTGCCTGCTCATGTATCTTACAACAGTCTTCGGTATGCGAATGTGTAACTCAGCACCAAACCCTGCAAGAACCAAAGGGCTTTTCATTGGAGCTAAAGTGAATTAGAGAAAGGGTGAACTCGGTGTAACACATAGCTGTGGGGCTGGATGTGTCCTCTCATCTTACTGCTCAGATCATTTTAAATCCCCTCATGTTTCCTATATTTGATGTTGTCCTCCTTCAGAAACTGCATCGGTCAGACTTTTGCAATGAATGAGATGAAGGTGGTGACAGCCCTGACGCTGAAGCGATACCAGCTGATCGAAGATCCCAGTTTGAAACCCAAGATGATTCCTAGACTGGTTCTCCGCTCACTTAATGGCATCCACATCAAGATCAAACCTGTGGAGTCATAGTTGTAAGAGCAAATGACTTCAGGAACTGAAGTAATTTGAACTAAGATGATTACTCACTGAACTAAGATGATTTGAAGTGAACACTTAATTAAGCTTTTACACTGACATAGAATCTTATCATTATGAATAATGCTTTGTTTAATAAATGTTTTAGGAAGAATTGCGAATTGAAAAAGTACAGAAGGAAAAGTTGTTATCACTTTTTTTATAGGGAGTCATTTTTGCACTTTATTTGGAAAGAAATTAGTTGTATTGTTTTTGCTTCAGTTTGCAATAAATACGAAACCTGATGATCCATCATCTGAGATCATAAACAACCTCATTTCTAAAAAAGCTTAGGCACGACAGGGATGATTTGCAAATCAATTTTTTTTCAAAATAGTTTTTAAAAAAAACATATATCAAATGCTGTAAATGAACTTCCTGGTTAAAAATAAAAAAACATTTTTAAAAAAAGCTTATTTGAATTAGATACCAACATCAACTTTAAAAAAGGGACATTATCATAAGAAATTAGGTGTTTAGACAACAGGTGATCGGTTTGAGAGTAACATTTACCCATACAAAATAGCTAAATTTAGGTTTCCACAGAACACCTTCATATTAAAAGATACAGAAAAATCTGAAGGTCTGAAAACCGGCACTGAATGGCAGTCATTTTTACAATACTTCATTAAAAAACAGGCATGTTTCAGGAAACTGGAAACTGCTTCGTGGGTTCAGGACCAGAATATTTCTGAAAACCAACATAACGGAACACAGTTTGCACCCGTTTTTTTTATGTTAGTTAAGTTTCTACCATGCAGAAAGAAAGAAAAAAGGAAAAATAGCTTTTAAGAGTGGTTCATTTTTGGATTATGAAAGACCGTCACCTCTTCTGGGCCAAAGCTTACTTAATATGTACTCAGGCAAAGTAAAAAAATTAAATTGTCCTGGGGTTTGACAAATCAAATTTTAAACTTGGAAAGCATGGAAGCTGCATCCTCTACGCTAAAAGGGAAGAGGCACCTACTAAGAGAAAAGGCCCCCTGTAGCCTGTTATCAGTGCACAGTTCAAAACCCAGCATCTGTGACTGGTGCAAGGTGCATGTGTAACTAGAGTGGGTAACATACGAGTTGTCATCCAGATGATCCTTCCTGCAGTCCAGACTTTTCAAGCATTCCAACCATTTGGTGGATTATGAAAAAAAAAAAAAAATTGACAAAGGAAGATCATTTCATGCTAAAAAAAAAAGGGAAAACATTTGTTAGCTTACAAATTGCAATTGGTTTTCATCTACATTTTAAAAACTTTTTAAAGTTTTTGACAGTAATCTAAGGTAACCTGGTCACCCAAAGCACTTATCTTTGTCTCTTTACTCATAGAGCAGTCAGATTGTTTAGATGTTTATCTAGGTCGTGATAAGATAGGAGTAAAGGAATGGTAAATATGATAAATGCTAAGTAGATGCTGAAACTGTTGCCAACTTGCAACAGCTTGCAACTTCAGCAACAGCTGAAAAAACAAAGAGAAAAAAACCACAGTATTTTTCTGAGTGGTGAGTGATTCTCACCCCATTTCACACGTGGTTTATGGCTGAGACGAGACAGATTAAAGAAAAGTTTAAGATTAGCTTTTTTTGTCATGCCACGAAATTTGTCCTCTGCTTTTAACCCATCCAGGTTGGCACCTGTTGACACACACATGCACAGGGTCACACACTCATAGAGACAGATGCCAACCTGGAGCGGTGGGCAGCCGTTCGCAGCGCCCACGGAGCATGGGGGTACGGTGCCTTGCTCAAGGACACCTCGGCCATGACAAGGAGGTGGATGGACACCACTCCAGCTGTCAGTTCCACCAATTTTTTGAGTGGCAAGAGTGGGAATCAAACCTGCCAACCTTCCGGTTATTGGATGACCGACTCTAACCACTGAGCCACGGCCGCCCTAAGTGAACTGCCATAGCAGCTATTGCAGAGTACAGCGACTGTTTTCCAGCAAATTTCTGTGAGTATTTTGAAAGCTGAATTATTTTCCTTCTATACACAGTAACAAAAAGACACCCAAGTTTACTGAAAGTGTGTGAGAATTTATGTTTAACCTGTCGTGAAAGTGATTGGTACTCCTTTAAACCAAGTCCAAAGTACATCTGGGATATGTGGTCAATGTTTACCTTTAGATCAGACTTAAGAATGGGAAGTTGGCAAATACATTAGGTTCTATAAACTGTATGACCTCTGTACTCAGGGTGTGCTCAGAGGCCATCAAAGTACTTGCAGAAAGATGAGTTTTAATTAGGTATAAATAAGTGATTGCTGTAAATATTCAATATAAATAATATTTAATCATAGTAGATATCAGATAGTTACTGTTTATTAAGTCAAACCAGTCTCTCTACATCTCACATCTCAAACCACAAACTGACATTAAATGCTATCCGGTGTGTCCTGCATATATCACGTTCTACCTTAGGCTGCCCATTGAAACATGTCATATATTCGTGTACAGAGATCCAACAGAGTAAATATGATGTGCAGTTTGGAAAGTTGGCATCGGACACCTTCCAGGTGTTTTGCCATACAGACAGGGCCTGAGTACCAAAATCTTGTTACTATATTGTGGGATACACTACTTTAAGCTGAGACTTGTGATCCTTGTCATACAGTGACCTGTAGTCCTTCAGTAAATCCACCATCAGTGGAGTAACAGGCTCCAAAATCTGACTGACAAATTACAGGTGAGACAGAACCCAACCCCCACCACCACATTCTGCAAAACCACATAGGATTTGCTACTAATGGATGGCTGCTTTTGTGTAAATGTGGCTACAATGTAAGAAATAAGTCAATGCTCTCACAATGTGTGTGAAAGATCACAGCATACTTTCAATGGGGTATCGGGATAAGGATGTCACCACTGTAATGAGTAGGTTAATGCACACATAGGAGGCTTACAAGTCAAAAGTATTTTTTTTTATTTACAGTCATGTTACAAAATCCACACGCTCAAAAGCACAAAAGTCACCAGCACAGTTTGTAAAAATGAATTAACCATCTCTTACTTTTGATCTTAGATTACAAACTTTTTACTTACATTAAAAAAAATCCTAGAAAAAAGGCCAAATGAACTTCTTGGGTAAGGTTTTTTTTGTTGGTTTTTTTTTTTCCAGGAAAGCAGTGTATCCTTTGGTGGTTACCTCAAGCTACACTAACGGATATAAACTGAAGTCCAACCGCTGAGTTCATCCATTTGTTCTGTCAACCTTTCTTAAAACTACTGAGCCATCAGTTTAACTTAAGTCTAAATATCTTGTTAACCAATGTCTATTAAGTTCACCTCTATCATAAGAAATACCAGAAAGAGCTGTTGGATTCCGGCCTTGAGCCCATTATTGCAGGTCATTTCCCCATTCACTCTAATATGCCATTTCGTGGGATCTTTTAAACATAAACCTATTGTAACCAGATGATGACATGTTTGACATAGCAGGCTGTGCATTTTGTTTCCCCTTTTGCTGCTCTGCGGTTCCTATGTTTCAAGTTGGTTAAGGGAAATAGTTGTACACTGTATTCTGTTGCATGTGAAAGATGCCAACACACTTTATGACCATTACAGCAACCTAAATGCAAACAACTGTTTTTAATAACCTTTTTATTTCGCAGTTGACATTTGTAATTGTGCTAGAGTCCATTCTGCTATCTTGATGCTACTTGGAAGCAGTCCTATTAAACACCAGACAAAGGAAGATGTAAAGTGGCTGTATTGACAGTAAATTTGTGCTGGAGAAAAGGGCAAAGCCAAAAGAAAACTGATAATTTAACCAAGAACAAGAATCAAAATGAATAAATACAAGCTTGCACCACTCTATTGATGGTATGACACGTTCAGATTGAGGTTAAGATTAGTGCAACATAACTGCAAGCTTACAAAAACGTCACTGTAAACTGACCTTTTTGCTTAAATCACCATCTAGTGGCTTACAGGGAAAATGCAAGTCATTTTAGTTGATGTAGTATCAGCCTAATTCATAGAATGGGGAAGAAAAAAAAAAGAATCTCACTACAAGAGTTGATTACATAATATTGATGTTTTTCAAATAAAAAGCAGCCCCGTGTTTGGACAGAAATTCAGTTCACATGTGAAGTCCTTGTCTTTCCTGACTTCTCACAGTAAGTTATCATATATAAAATTACCTTTTGCTATTTGTTTTAATAGCATAACTGACATTTGGAAAAAGTGAAATAAAAATAAAAATATCTTGACACATGTAGAAAAAGAATACAAACATAAATCAAAGCCATCGAACACAACTCAGTGACCCATCATAGCCATGTAGCCCGTCACTTGCACAGGCATGTCTCAAATGCTTGCTGACAAGTCTTGTATAATTCGTTTGCGATTGATGAGATTCTACTGTTAGTGGACAACTTGTCACCTGCTGACTGAGATAATGATGTGGAATATATCTTGTGACAGACAACAGGGAAAACGTGTGGTGCTTTTTTGTAATTACAATGAGTAAGATAACAAATAAAAAGAACATCAAAGGTGAATGGCTCCACCTCTGCCAGGTCACAGTCCCTGATGTATCTGCTGGTAACCTGAGAGTCTGCAGATTTACAAAACGGGTTAGATGAGTAGTGAAAGGGTGGGTTTCTTGCCTGGCCAAGCTTCTTTGGCATATTTCTTTTTTCGTGGCTCGTTGTGGGTCTCTGGTAAGTAGGGGGCTGTTACAGGTGTGGGGTTGAGGGTGACAGGGGGCTGGGGGGCTTCTGGGGCCAGGTCTACCTCGGGTGCTGGATTAGGGAAGGGCAGAGGGAGCCCTCCCTGCATAGCAGCACCACCTGGAGCTCCTGTTGGCTGGTTCTCGTGACTGGTGGGAGGCAAGTCCCCATAGAGACCGCCACCCAAGCTGTAGCCATGGATGCGCTTTGAAGTCAGATCGTCAAGGCCCAGAGTGTTTTGGCTTTCGAATCTCCGTTTCTACAGGAGAGATGGAAGAATATTAACTTCATGAGTAATACCCATTAACCCCATGATATCACTATTCATTAACATCTATTACATATCTATTACCAATGCCATTATTGATGTTTCTTATGGATTCAGTTCTTTATCAGTTTAGTTCAAATTGTTATAACATATTTTAAGCATCGACACAACTGCTAACTAAATTAACAACTGAAATAAACTTTGCTTTTAGTGTCTTTGTCAACTCCATAGAGTTGATGTACATAAAACACTAATCTGATTGGATCATCAACAAGCAACTAAACAATTCTAAATAATTTTAGCGCCCTAACAGACAGACAGACAGACTGATTGTGTCCTTCTACCCGTGCTCACAAATACAGTATATCAATGTAAAAATCAATACTGCCTAATTACCAATATTCACATATTTTTTGTCAAACAACTAGACATGTTTGAAATTGTTACTAAAAAACGGCTCATTATCAACTTGTGGCCATTCTGCCATTTCTTCACTGCTGTTTGGTTCTGATAAAATACATATACTACAACCAGTGTGACACCGGAAAAAATAAATACCTTCAAAGCAAGTTTTGTGCCATTGTTTGTTTTATTTATACGTGCTATGACGTCCCTGAAATTGTGGTTTATGTCACATTCACTGCAGACATCAGAGCCCTGCATTATGATGTTTTTGATTTACAATCATTGCACATCTGCCTGCACCTGTCAGCATCGATAGAGGAATCAATAAGCTCAGAGGCATATGATCCGGATTCCGATGCTTTGGAAAGCTTTAAACCAGTCCTCAAGCGGAACAGGCTCTCAATTCCCATCCCTATAAGCAAGTGTTATAAGTGGATGTCTGGTGACATATTCAGCCTGTGAGCTACATAGCAGCACTTACAATGTTGCTGTAACTGCTTTTATAGAATAGAATAGAAAATACTTTATTCATGTAACAGCTGAACACAGGTTAACTTCATAGCAAAGCCTGTCAGCTGAATTTTCTGAATAGAATTGTACAGAAAAACTTACCTTGATGGGAATGACAGCAGTCTGCACCATATTTCTAAAGCGTCCAACTGAGGGGTCAATATCCTCTGTAGGAGTTTAGAAAGACAGTTATTACAATCTGCGGTGTGAATTGCTTCTTATTAAAGTTAGAATTCCACAGATCTGAGCTCGGTTATATATTTCACAGCACTGCACAAAGACCCTCAGCACATTCCAATCAAAATGGTTATACAGATGAATTTATGCGTCTACGGCCTTGTTTAAAGAAGAAATTCAGAAAAATGTACAAAAACAAGTGAAAATGTGGCTTAAAAGAAAAATTCAAAAGTAACTTGAATCCAAATTAAAATCCTTTAAATGCATTTCCGTCTTATTAAATTTAGTAAAAATCTTCAGCAAAGTGAATTAACAAGAATAAAACAAATGACAACCTATCAAGAACCTATCGCTGTTCGGCTTGCCGTTTACCAGTAAAAACATTGGTGTGTGTTTTATAGATTTTTTTTGTTACTTCAGCACCACCTTCACTTCGACCAGTACCTGGGTTAATGATGGAGTCCTCTTCACTAAACGTTACTCTGGAGTTCCTGCGTTTCCTCTTAGGCCTCTGGATTTCCAAGTTGCCTTCCTCGATGGTCAGGAGGGAGATGCGCTTGTTGTGAGCGGTGTTGAACTCTGTCAGGTTCTGCCAGAATGCAGAAATCAGAAGAAAAACATTTAATGTCACTGTATTATTACCTGGATATAAACACTTTCTAACACTGCATCATGCTAGGCTGGGTGTTGGCAAGTAGTATTATTAACCTACGGAAAAAGTATGAATATGAATAGCTAATAAATAGGACAATAGCACAAATAGAATGTTAAATATTATTATTTTTCTGAAGGTTTTGGACCAACAATGGAGAAATGAGCTGCTAACAGCCAAACTTAGTATGTATTGAGAGATTCAGCATACATCCAGCTCCGTCTCTTCCTCCGGAAGTCCAAGTAGTCCTTTCAGCTCCTCATCCTCCCCTGTCTTACTGTCTCCTGTGCCAGCGGTGCCTTGGGTTTGGGGTTTCTCTCTGATAATGTAGGTTCTTGTTGATGCCCCAAAAGATAATGTAGAGTCTATGGGGACTTGTTGAGGCTTGTGGGCTTCGAGTCGGATGTGTCCGAGGTAAGTACCGTGTGCTGAAACGGGAACAGATAAAGTTTGTACTGTTAGGTCAGCCTAAGAAATAATTTGACTGTCAAAGAGCGATATTTCAAGAAGGCTCTGTGACCAAATCAATGGATTCATTAGACTTTGCATCAAACAAATGTACATTATGATTGTCTGTGTTTATATTGCATCCTGTGTTATAACACATAAGTTTATTTCCCACAGGACTGTGTTGTGTGTTGACTATGAGCACCTGCTGCTTCAAACTCACTGACCTGTCAAAAACAGAGTCAGTTAACCATCTGGGCACATCTGCCCATTTGTTTTAACTTAGTGGGTGTCTCTGACCATTGGACTGCTACCGGATTTTCTGCACGTGTACATTTTCTGGAGTTTGTATCTACAAAATTGATAGCAGGAGTCCCAATTTTACTCAGCTATAAGTCTAAAAGGCTGGTTGGGGCCATAAGTACACAACTGTTAGCACCATGACAACACACAGCAGGTGTAAGACAAGTTTAAATGAATTCTATTGAACATTCTCATAGTTTGAGTTGCAAATAAAAAAATATTTGAGCATGGAGATGTCTTACCTGTGTGTAAAAAGTGACAAGTTACAGTTATTCTTTGCTGTTCAACCCTTAGCAAGACTTTTGTCAAACAACTGAACATTGGAAATGAGCGAATGAGGAAGTGTGATTATGAATGATGTCTTACTGCTATTGAGGTCTATAAGGAAGACCCTTTTTAGGTGTTTGTGGTAGACTAAGGCGGCGTGAACACGTGAGCATGACTGATGGTCAATGGTGAAGTCACACCAGTCGGGGTTCCTCCCAAACAGGTAGTACTTCTTTTCATCTATAATCAGCTTCTACAAGGAGAGACAGATTCAGTGAAACACTCATTAAAACCACCAGTGAAAGGGTCAATATAATGTCTTTGTGCCTCTGAGTCATAACTCATCAGTGTTGCTTCCCACTGAGAAGCTTAAATCTCAGGGCTGAAGCTGCTCTCGCACCATTTGAAGCCATGCAGCCACGGAAAACCCCAGTGTAACACATCTGGGACATAGCAGACTGTCAGGCTTGTATCAGGTGCATTTACTATGCCCACAATTAGTCAACACATGTCAAATCACGAGTGCATAATAACGTTAAATGATATGGTTAGAGCATCCTAAAGCACGATCTTCAAAACACCAAGTTACCTCTATGAGCTTGTCTCCCTTCATCACGTCAAGATGGAGCCCTGTGGGCGGTTTTCCTGCCCTGAAAGCAAACGGATAGTGACTGCTTTTAACATTTAAAGAGGCTATATTAAGGACATGGATGCACAGATGACCACTACTGTAGTTAAATCAACATCCAAGCTTAGTTTCTCGCACCACACTTCAAGGTTTATAAATGCAATCGAGCATTTAGAAACCCTTACTCGCGCCATTCATTGCAGGACTGATACTGTCACAGGAATATTCATCTCCGAAATCCGTCTTTTCATAACTGCGATTCTCACAATAGAGCACATAATGCATAACTTACAAGGAGAAAACACCTAAAGCCATATGTAAATTAATGCCAACATCATTAACGGGTTAGCCTGCTAGCTTGGTTGGACGCTAACGTTAGCTACAGTAATTACAAGTTTTTCTCCTAAATAGAATTAAGATATATCAACGGGAGGGCATCGATTTGCTTATGTGCATATTATTATGCGTTACAAATAAACTGCTACTACTTTCACATGTGCAATTCCTCACCATGATGGACAATCAAAAGGAGGAGGACCGTCTTTACTTGTTTTAGTCGCCATCTTGCTTGAGCACATTAATGCCGAGCTGCATGTTGGGTAAACTCCGCATTGGATATCTGGGAGTTGTAGTCCTGCAATCTTGCCAAACACCACATGACCAACGATCCCCTTTGTAACACCATTGGAGGAAGTAGTCACTTTCTCTACTTTAGTAAAATTACTGACAAAACATTGTAAAAGTATTCGGTTACAAGCAAGTTCAATTATTATGGTGTTAAAACCAGTCTGTGCAATCGACGAACCATTTAAGCAGTGTGCTTTAAGAAGTAAGTACTTAATGGTGAATAGATGTTATACTTTTGTTTCATCAGATAAATGTACTGAAATGATCATGCAAAACACCATTTTAGTGTTAATAGCTAATAGTAATTGTCGTTTTTTATTAATATAATTATATTATAATTCTAATTACTATAAATCCTAAAAATAATCAGTGCTCAGAAGCAGGGATTTTCAGTGTAAAGCATTTCACCCAAGGAGGACTCCAAACATTTCGAGAGGAGGCTCAGTGAATGGAGGTCAGGTTAATATTAAATTATCAAAATATGATGCCATGTGAAGCTAAATTATCATGTCATGTCATTATGTAGCTATTATGGGGAAATTAGTTTTTCCCTCAGTAAAGAAATAATAAATACCTTAAGACAGACAATTTATGTATTCAGGGTAGTCTGCATATGTCAAAAAGCAATATACAGTACGTATATATATACATACATATTGAGGAGAAAATGCACATGGTAAAGTACTGGTTCATCCTAGCTACTATAACCATATTGCAGTAGTTGTGTATCTATACTTAACTACCTTTCACTACAGTTGTTTTTTTTCTGTCTCTCATTTTTGTTCTTAACTTTAAGTGAGAGAGAGAAAAAATAAGCCAAAAAGTTGCAGTGTACAAGAACTTTTAATTCCAAAACAACCCACTAGGGGGCTTTATCACCCAAACTGCTGACTCAAAATGAGTAAGTGCTGCAAAGAACAAAAAATAAAGAAGAGGGGGTTGTAAGGGCTTTGCACCTAATATGGTGATGGTGTTGGTGGGGAGGAGGGTGCCTACAAAATAGCGTGCTAATAATTGAGGTTTTATTCCATGTGATGTAAAATGGTCGGTTAATGCTGCGGAGGCATTTGGCCTATCCTTAGCAAGAGGAGGAAGTGAGGGTAAAGTTTTTGCCAAGTGTGAGTAAAGGGTGGTAAAAAGTTTATTTCACAGGCTTCAAGTTTTTCTTGTGTAAAAACTTGAGAAAGGTCACACGGGCCGAAACGTTGTTTGGGAAATAAAATTCAGCATGATGGACAAGAGTGTGCGGTATCTTCCCCTTTGAAGTGAACATGTGCAATTTAAGCAATCCTTGGTCTCTCTCTCTCTCTCGCTCTGTCTCATATGCACAGAAACAGGCAGCAGTTTTATTTGTTGGTGGTATTATGTTGAAAGATTTCTGCAATGAATTACAAATCTTCTCTCCATTTTATCTCAGATCTTTACAGCACAGCAAAGCCTCTGTCATATCACTTGACCTCAGCGTCTAAATGCACAGCTTGTGCAAACAACTCCTTTAACTTCCTCATTCATGTTTGTGGTTTTTGCTCTGAGAGCTTCTCCCTTTAGTGCTGCGCTTGTCGTTTACCACTTTTTACTGTAGCTCAACGAGGCAGCAGTGATGGCAGGCACCATTGCTTTGCCGCTCGAGGAGTTCATTGCATCATTGGACAATGCCAGTCTACCAAAAATTCTACAAGTTTGCTCCGGAGTGTATTTCCAAGGTGGGCCTTTCACTGTTTTATCAACTGAGAAATGAAAGTGTAGATAAGAACAAAGATGAAGAAATAAGATTAGCTCAAATTGTCGTGCGTCTGGATCTTTATGTTTTGTCTGTCTCTATCTTTTTTTTCAGACATTATTGATTCTTTTACCTGTTAATCGCAGATCAGTTCTTGTAGCTAAAGAAGACATTGAGCATTTGTGTTACTTGTGAAGTCATTATTGTTCCTGATTTGCATTTAGGAAAAGCTGATTCATAATAAAGTAAAAAAACATTGTGTCCCTTTTGTTGAAGATTGACATTTTTGTCCATTTCTCACCGTTTTAGGTTCAGTGTATGAAATTTCTGGGAGTGAAGTGTGCTTTTCTACTGGGGATCTGATAAAGGTCATTCGTATTGAACTGCTTTCGGTTTCCTGTGAAGATGTCAGAAAAAATGATAAATTTGAGCTACCTATAAACCACACAGGTTAGTCAGAGATACACACGAGGAAAAGCATTAGCTTTGAAGCTGTTCACTGACACTTGATTGTTTTTCAGGCTTGTTCAAAGTGGTCCCAGATGAAATGCCATACAGTTCAATTGAGGAGCTGTTGAGCCTGCGGCCTGTAGGCTTGGAATCCTCCCTTCCCTTCACTTTCAGCAGCCACTCCAAGATGACCTTTGGTACCCTCACCCTGGGGCCCGGGAGAGCTTTGACTGTGCTCTCCATTGAGCGACACAAGGGTGAAGAGGATCAAGTGCGGTGCCATGTGAAAGGACAACAAGAAGCCTCAGCTGAAGTGCGCATCCCGCTGTCTTCCCGAGGGGAGTTTTACGAGTGTGGGAGCGAGGAATGCTTTACTCTGCAGGAGATCATGTCTTCGCCCTCCCTGCGTAGTCGAAGGTTCCATTTCATAAACACCACAAAGTACGAGCAGCCCCTTGTCCTCAGTCCGGTATACCAGGTCCATGCCATCATGAACTGTGAGAATAAATTTCTTTTTCATAAAACTATTTTTCATCAAGTGATAACTAAACTCATTTGTCTGTGTGTTGATCAGAATTGGTTAATGCATTTCATGTTCAGATTCAAAGCTAGTGCAATTAAAGACTGCCTTCGCTTCTGTACATGATACCTTTTTGAGGAACTGAAACACTTAACTTGATTTCTTTTTCTGTTTTTGTTTAATTTAGTGTCATTCATTTTATTTAATTTAATTTGTTTATGCATTTGGCAGACGCTTTTATCCAAAGCCACTTACATTCATATCTCAGGTAGGCAGGTAGCGTAAGGGGGTCTTGCCTAAGTACCCCTACTGGAGGTAGTACCTTTTCATACAGGGGTCAGGCACCCCGGTCACTATCAGGCATCACCAGCATATTTCAGGTTTACTCCCATACTTATTCATTTATAGATGAAGATTTTTACATATAATATTAATAATGAGCTCTTTAAGCGTGATACAATGACACAATAGATAACTTAGGATAATAGAATTTGTTCTAACCTCAGTGGATCAGTCAGAATAATTATTTTACAAAATGCCTTATTATAGCTGATATCTTACAGAGTAATTTTTCTCCATGAGTCCTTTTGTTTTTCTTCAAAGCTACTTTGCTAATGATAATTATGCATAATTAAGGATTTAAGTGCAGTATAAGGTGCTGTTTATGTAGTTTCTGTGTATACCATTCATTATTAACATGACAAACTACAGTTTCAGTTCAGCAAATTTAAGTGTTCCCATCAATTTTGTCTGCAGTGAGGAAGAATGTGCTGAAGTTCCCGTCCAACTTAGAAGTGGATGTGGTTGATGTCACCGAGCAGTGTAAAGATGCCGATTTCGTGAACCCCCTCAGTCTCACAGAGGTCCTGTCTCAGCCAGATGAATCGTTCCCTGCAGTAGTGGAGATATTAGAATGCCCGGAGACCCGCTCCCTGTTCAAGTGCAGCTGGCTGCCGGAGCTGAACAAGAATCAGCACCTGGTTTTTCACAAGAAAGGAACCACAGCAATGGTTCTGTTATCCAGCTTGAAGAGCCGGAAGACACAGCAGTACTTCCTGGTGTCTCAGCAGTATGGTGGACGATTACGGAGGCGACCGAGAGAGTTTAATTCAGTGTATGAACTGTACGCCGCTTCAACCCGGACACCAGGTCTGAAGGTCAGTGTAACAAGGAACTGTGAGGAAGTCGAGGAGGAAGGCCTGCCAGCACTCAGTGTTGGGGACCAGCTAGAGATTGTCAGCTGCACTAGAATGGAGTTACTTTGTGAAAGTAGCAAAGGTAATAAGCAGTCCGTTGAGGCTCTCTTGTGTCAGCATCTTTCAGACCCAAACGACGTGGATGACGATGATGACGATGATGACGATGGTGACGAAGAGGTCAAAGAGCAAGATGAGAAAACAGAGGTTTTGCTGCCTCTTTACATGCAGGGTCACTTTGTGGAGATACTCAGTGATAACAAGAAATATAGACTCAGTGACTTGGAAAAGGAGTTCAGTTTGCCACTGGATGTGAAAGTGGTGAGTCGTGATACTGGACTCGAGCTTGATCCACTTGTTGGGGCTGCATGTCTCAGGATAGAGGCTAGTATGTTGGAGCCCACTATCCAGGCAAGCTTTCCACACAGGCCTGACTACTGTTTTGAGATCCCGACCCAGTGGCTCTCTCTGTCTGTCTCGTTCACCAAGCACCCTCTGCCGTGGCCTCAGGGTCAACCGCCCAAGTGCAACATAGAAAGAGTTACAGAGGTGACAGACGTGTTCTTTTATGAATTTCGCATAAGGGGTAACACGGACGAGGCTCCTCCACCTCGGCCACCAAAACGGGATTTGTCATCATTAAGTGTCACCAAAAAATCATCTAAATCTGAAAAGAAATCATCCAAGACAAGTAAAGCCAAAAATAAACAAAAAAGCGTCCCAACCGACCAGTTCAGCGCTTTGACTTTAAATAACAAAAAAAGGCCCCCAGCTCCGCCACCTCCGGTGAGTATGGCTTTTCATAGATACATTAAACTCTAAAGCACTTTTGAATTTTAATTTGACTCCATTTTGGTTAAGCTGTTATTTGTTTCATTGTCAAATGTCTAATTCAAACTGACCAAAATGACAAAGCAAACTAGAAGCATTACATGCAATGACTTTCAGAAAGCCTTTGAGCGAAAATGTGAAAAAGAAACTTCCACTTTCACAGAGTAAGGCTTATAGTAAAGCAGAATTTTTTTTTTGTTGTCGGTTTTATACTTCCTCCTTTCTTTTCAGGATGGCTTAAATGATGAACCTCCACCACTTGCACCTCGAAAGCTCTCAGAGGCTGAAACGGCAACAAGGAAGGCCCAGCCAAACACTTACGTAAAAATGGAGCAGTCGATAAAAAACGGTCAATTAACTTCTTAATACACAACATCAATGTATTTATTCTCTAACAGAACATACTCTGGTATTGGGGGGGGTTATTCAACTATGGATTCATCTACATTTTAATTTATGGCACCAGTACAGTGTTTGTGGAAGACAAAATGAAGAGACATAAAGTAAAACACTGACACTCAATGGAATTTTTTTTAATACTTTGGGGAAGAACTAAGCTTCTGTGACACACACACAAACACACACACATGCCCACACCAGTTTAATTTGGTTTTTGGTTTCTTAAGAAAAATTAAATCACTTTTTTTTTTCCCTTTGGAAAGGACTCATTGAATGATGAAGTTAAAATTCAAGATAAAAGTGAGGGATATGGGATGATGGTTGAAAAATAAGATAATGAAAAGATAGCTAGAGTATTAAGGATATAATGCATATATTGATCATCATAATAAACTGTATTCTTCTTTGCCCCCAGTAGATCTGTATGACATGTCAGCAGATGTGGACAGTGACCACGACTATGAAAGTATGGATGAGTCACTGGTATCTATGGTGAAGACAGCACAGGAACACATTGTGTTTTATTAAAAATATGTTCTTCTGCAACACTGAAACATCACATGGGCAGTGGAAACAAAATTCATGACCAACCAAGGTATCACTGTATTCAAGTTCTTTAATGGCTGTGTATTAAGGCATTCTAAGATCTATCTGGGATGCCTCAGATGTGTTGAAACTCTTCAGCTCGATATCAAACTACTCATCTACATCATCCTGACAGTCCTACTAGTATCCTATGTATTCATTAGAACAATATCCTCATGTGTTTTTACGCTTTTTCTGATGCGATTTGCAAGGTTTCTTCAAACCTATATATATTTTTTCACCACTGAAAATGTTTGTCTCTCTCAGAGTGGCTGCAGGTGTGCCGCCTACCGGCTACTTGTCTCAAATTTGAACTGACCAAATACTATCGTGTTACAAACACTTCCTGGGAATATGTTGATTTAACTATATTGTAACATGGGGGACAGCAGTAGCTTATAATTTTATGTATAGTTCTGTATTTACATTGTGCAATACTTACAAACATTTAGTTGTTATATGTCATCAATTCTGGTGCACAGCAGCTAAAAGTCCCCACAGTAATATGTATTATTAGTATTGCATTTTCTATATACATCAACCTCCTACAGTGTATATGCAAACTCTTAAAAGGCTCAAACTAATCGGCGACAGGAAGGTACAGACTACACAGAGGCTCCTCCTTCCACCACAAACTAATAGTCTGAACACAAACTTAGCTTGAGGTTATATTGAGCTGTTTTTTTTTAATGGTATATCGTGGATTTTCAACAAAGAGGACAAATTGCAAGAAGCTTTTACAACTTTGGTGACTAATGATGGATCTATTGTATATTATCTGAATTTCTTTTTAGATTTAAACCAATATTTTATTTGTATGCAGATTTATGTTTACATTTGAACAAGACAAATGATCATATAGTAACTACTCATGTGGTTTCAAACTGTTCGCTCACACGTTTCAGCAAAAAACAAACAAAAAAAAAAAAAACCTTGTGTGCATATGCATGTTCTGCCAAGTGTGTGAAATCCTGAGACAACATTCAGCTTGTGGTATTGTAGCCAACACATTATGAAAGTATTTAAATTTGAATAAACTTTTGAATCCTTGTCATCATGGTATTTGTGAATTTATGAATTATAACCCAAGTAAAACCTTTAATGCAACAAAAAGTGTAAAGTTAGTTTAAGAACTGGACATAAATTAAGTTGTTTCCATTTAAAATAGTATATTTTCTGTAAAAGAATTCTTTTTTTCCTTTTAAAAAAAAAAAAAAAAAAAAAAAAAAAAAGTAGAGGATTAATTGTATTTTGTACAATATTTTTAATTTCTGGAAAAAGTGAGACTTACATAGACAAAAATAAATGGTACCTGGATTCCAAATCTTTAAAATTACAAAATGCTTTACAGGAGGAAGAAGGATGCATACAGAAAGATGAGATTAACTGCAAACAGCTTCAACGGGTCACTTTACTGACTTGCAAAATAGCAGAAGCAACCTCAGGAATACAGGATGTGGAAACCAAAAGTCTCACCAAAGCCTGTGTTCTTCAACAAACACCAGCCAAAAGCTCTTTGACATTAAAGAGGTGAGAGAGTTTGACTTGGATCATAGCTTTGAGTTATAAACCCTATGCCACCAACTTTCTGTCAACACATATTCAAATAAGTAACCAGGCGGGTGCTCCAGTGGTGAAGTCATCTAATCATCATTGTCAGTTGATTTGAAGTGGTCTTCGTCGATGGTGGAAAAGATGTGACCTTCGTTGCTGAGGAATTCCACTGCTTGCCTGTTAAAGCACAAAGAAAATCAAGAGCAGCTCTCTACTTTAAACAGCGGATAAAAGAAATGCATTATTGAAGTCTGAAATGGGATTTTAACTATATTTCTGAGGATATGAAACAAATTACGTCTTTCAAGAACAAAATAAACAGTGTTTTATGTCCATATATATATATATATATATATATTTCTATCATTTGACAAAGTTACCATCACCTCATTCTAACAGTAAACTAAGCCTTAGCCTTCGAAAAAGTTTACAGATTGGCCCGTTAGCTTGTGTCCTCTCAGTTATCTGAAATACTCGTGTGTGTGTGTGTGTGTGTGTGTGTGTGTGTGTGTTCTCAAATGTCAGTAAAACTGTAGATAGTACGTATTAAAAAAAAAAAAACAAGCAAAGTTTCATATTTCCACTTTATAACTAATTTGCATGGAGAGCTGGCTACAGGTAGATCAGCAGGCAATCAATTTCAAATATATATCAATGATATACCGACAAAAGACATTGATTAAAAATGGAATTAAATCTTTCAGTACAATAATGTGCAATTCTGTAACTGTAACTAGTTAAGAAGAAGAGGAAAAAATAAATAAATAAATCAGAAAAAGGAAAACCGAGTTGTGAACTATTTGCCTTTACAGGGAGTGGATATGCCTGTGGATAAATCTTTATTAGGAAGTTTTTGGTGTGTGGCAACGCAGAACGTACCGTGTATATAGGAAAAATAAGGTCTCAACTTAAATGTACTTAGTTTATATTGTTATAGATTCTAAAATGTCACGTCTTTTCATAAGATGATTTGCAGAACTCCTCAACAATACAAGCAAAACAACAACTTCTGTTTTTCTTTTTTTGGAAGCAACTGCTCTTCTGTTCACATGCTGTATTTTTTTTAATTTTTTTTTTAAATTTATTTATTTTTTTTTAAAAACGAGAAGCAAAACCTCTTACTTAATTACGGCTAGACTCATGGTGCCGAGTCTCTGCTTAAGATCTTGAATGCTGATACCCTGCTGGTCTGGGCAGCCTCTTATCAAACTCAGGACCTTGTGAGGAAAAAAGGAAATATTAACGCACAAGCTGCAAAAAAACAAAACAAAAATTTTTGACTCTTTAACAACTTCCCTTTTAGACAGTGAGTTTTTCTGAGTAATGCATTCATGCAAGTAATTCTTACAGGAAAAAAGTTGGATGTTTTAGGGGACTTTTGGTAGCTGCTTTGTCACTCATGTATGCTCACCTGATTCTGATTTCCACTTAAACCGTTATTAACCATGTCGTTAGCACCTGCGTAGCTCCCTACCACCCCTTGCGTGGCTGGCCGTGGCACAAGGGCGCTGGTACTGCTCATTCCTCCACCAGCACCTGACTGAGAGACGAATAAACCATCAACTCACCTATTCAGAACAGAATAAAGGCCATTCTAAAATTCAAAAGAGATCCTATCCTTTGGGGTAAACTGAGCACAATAAAACAAATTAAACAAAAAAAAAAAAAAAACATATCACTTAAAACTAGTAGATATATGCAAGAGTATTAAAAATACAACACTTTAAGATTCAAGAGGGTTTATTGTCATTCCAGCCATATACACAGTATACAGTGCAATGAAATAACGTTTCTTGAGAAGTTTTTCAGTGCAACAAACAGCAACAATAAAGAACAGCTGGGACAACAGAGGTGATCAGATCAGTCTCTGAACGTTGAGGAGTCGTATGGTCTGGGGGAAGAAGCTGTTTTGTAGTCTGGTGGTGACAGACCGTATGTATGCTGCGGTACCTTCTGCCAGATGGGAAGGGTGGGTGGGGTCTTTAAGAATCCTGGTTGACTGATTCTGTGGTGTAGATGTCTTGCAATATAATATAATAATATGGTGAAACGTGAGATTAATTAGCAATTAAATGATTTAATAATGTGACAGCCCCAGTAAAGTGTTTAATTTTCTAAGCTCTGTTAAAGCAAAGGCATTGCAGAATATTTAATGTTTTGGATATGTAGTCATTACATAGGATAGGTTTCACTGCATGCATGTGTAACTTTTAAGCAAATATAAGGAAATCATTAGGAGACAGCTCTCATCATGTCTATACTGGGTGTATTCAGAAATAAACAGGCTACCGTCTTCTGCGGCAGATGACTGCAGACAGCACAGACCAACATGATTGCTTTCTGTGAATATACACATCGAAAATAGAAGTGGTTTTGACTGAGAGCGCATCACTGAGTGACTGACACTTTGACCATGCTCCGTTAGGTTTCTCAGTATCAACTCTGTTCCTTATTCTCACACGTTTTGAACTACACATTATCACGCTTTTTAAACAATACATAAAGGATACTGCTTTCAAATTCTCACCATAGTTTGAGGTTTGCTTAGCACCATGTGTGCTTGGACAACCTCCAGCATGTGTGAGGTGATTTCATTCATGTCCTCCAAGGGCCTGACGCTGAACGCCACAACGGATCGGTGGTTCTGAGACCGGAAGACACATACCCCCACAGGATCAACACATATTAATCAAAAGACGAACTACATCATCTTAACAATTATAAACATCTGCAAATATCTTCCTCATGCCTCAAGCAATTATGGATGTCAGTATTCCACGACTTTCCTGAATCGCGCCAAACTGTAATTCAGACGCATACAAAAGATATTTCAATAACACCTTTTTAAAAAACTTCAAGTGTCCAAGTGCGAGTGTGGCAGCTAAGACTTCTCATATGGCCTTGTTAAGGATCATAGCACTTTGTACTCTTTTACTTCTTGATATTGAGGAGAGGGGTTTTAAGACTAAACTCACCTGAAATGAACGCAGATTTCCAGAGACTTTGACATATGTTCCTGGGGGCAGGACAGTGCTGTCCATACTTGGGTCCTATATGGGAAAAGAAAATATATATATATATATTGGGGTAATGTGATAGGATATCATGCAAATCATGATGGTCTCTAGTTGGAGCAGCGCTGACTACGGGCAGCTCCTTACTATTAGTTCAAAGTATGGAGAGGAAAAGGATATCAAATATTATGCAGGTACAAGTGTTCACATGATCTGTAGGACTTGATATTTCTGGACTTTACTAATCTTAGTATTTGCAATAAGGTTAAAAACATCTTTGAAATCTTATCACAGAACAAGTGACAGAAGATGAAGACATTTGTAGCCAATGCCTTGTGATGCAAGTACAAATAAAATTTGCTGCATGTAAAGATGGAGTAAAGAGGACTTTGTTTGGGGCGTATTGCACACCATTCAATACTCAAATCACAGGAGAGCCAGCCACAGACTTCCAGTAGCTTTTAATGATGCTTTGTGAATATTACTGAAGAGACTTTGATTATTTCTACATGATATTAATCACAGTTGTTGAGACACGCTGTGTCTTTTTTTTTTGTTTTACTCTGGACCTGGAGTCTGAAATATAGTCTTAACTTAAACTGATTTTTTCTTGCTGTATTAGTGATTAAATTAGTTTAAAGTCAGTCATCGTTAAGAATAAAATAGATGCTCAGAGGGGAAATTTGTCATTCTCGAGCAGAAATGACAAAGTAAGGATCATGATCAATTGAATGATGTATGAAAAATGACATGTTCACAGGCTACCACTTACCTCAGTATCAACCCACTGCTTCACATCCATGGGAGCACCGGTCATGTCATCGACTTTGTACTGGATGTTGGTCATGGATTTGTCTGTGCTTCTAATTATACCAACCATGGTGACCTATGACACAGATCATGAACAAAAATCAAGTGAAACAGCCAGAGAAGATTAATGACAACATCTGAATCATTGCTTTTAGTTGAATCCGATCAGGAGTAGGGGTGGGAATTAATGGGATTTTATCAACACCATGTCGAGGCTTCTTCTTGATCTGGTTCTTTATAGATTCTCGACTCGAATTTCATACGAGGAAATGCGTAAAAAACTTTAGGGTCAGTGTCTCTATTAACACCAGACACTACAGATAATGCGAATAAAATTTTAAGCGGATAACAATGTTTAATCATTTAAGCCCCGCAACCTTAGAAAACTACTTTCAAAGATTATGTAATGAAGTACATATTTCATCACTGCAGCGTGACCTGACAACCAGACCGGACATGCAACTGAAAGACGGCGTCTGAGCAGTTATTTCAGCTTTATTTATATGTGCTACAATGTCCCAGAGAGAAAGTTTGATGCGACAGAAGCACAACGCTACTGAAGGGGTACACAGGCACCGCTACCTTTCACCAAATAGCAGGGTAGAGGCGTTTCTGAATCTCACTCTGGCAGGTATGTAACACGGAATCAAACATCACCCGTCTCAGCAGTTCATTTTTCTCCTTATTTTATGCAGCAACATCACAAGTTTCTAATTTGTTGCATGACAGTGGGAAAAAAGTTAGATTTATGAGTCTCAGACTCAAACACTTGCAAGCCCTGTGTGTGCGACGTTGTGGATTTACAGTCATGTCCTTTTGCCACCACCTCACAAAGTCGACTGAAGAACTGATAAACTGCGAAGCATCAGAGAAGCGGTTCTCAATTCTCATTCCTAGTCAGGAGGGAACTCCTTTCTCTAAACTGTGCACATTAAATAGTCGTCATTCAAACATTTGTCTGCATTTATACCACAAAATGAAGCAGACTTCCTGCCGATGGTTTGTCTCAGAGGCAGATTATGACATATAGAAATAAGTAGCTGATCAACACATTTATTGAACCACAGACAACTATTATTACAACCAATGATTAGTTTAATTTCAAATTAAGCTGCCAACTGTTTTCTTAGATTACCATTGTTCAGTGACATCAGAAAGTGTATGAAGCCAAATATTATATCATATTACTTGTTTTTCAACACCCCAAAATTTCAAATTGACGACAACGTCAAAAAAGAAGAAAATACTCACATCTACAGAGAAAATTTTACTGACTTAAGCAATAAGTGCATTGATAAGTTGATTCACAGATCAACTACATAGGAGCTGGTTTTAGCTTTTATATTTGACACTTAATAATCTTTGTTTTGCGCAGCTACGAAACAATACATCCCCGTGTTTTAGATTTAATTAGAAGGAGAACCTGGAGAAGAAAAACACCTCAACTGCTTTAAAGGTTTCTAAGTCACGCCAGTTTTAGTATCTAAAAGTGTAACAATGAAATGATGGACGTTGGCGAGTAACTGCTCTACTATTCACGATAATAATTTCTTATTATCTGCGGCATGACGTACCACCATGCCCACCCTGCCTTGGCTCAGCTTACCTGGGTCACCTCCACATCTCCCACTCTGAAGGCCTCATCAGCTTGTGAGGCAGACATCAGCTGAGACACTGTACAGGGGATTATTTGTGTGGCACGAGTTCTCTGGAATAAAGACAAAAACAAACAGATACACAGAGAATTAATACAGTGATTCATCATATAAATTTCAGTCAATCAGTACTTTTATCCCTACATATAAGGTGTGCAGTGGGGAAAGGAGAATATAGTTATATTAGGTTCCTGCATTCCTCACATTTGTTTCAATTATTTACTGAATTGCAATTTGACATTGTTAATTTCGTCACAGACCCCTTTCTTTTCTCCTCCCTGGGATAGGGCAGGTGATGCGAAGCCTCCAGGAGACTGAGTGTAACCTCCACCAATTCCGGACTCATTGTACCCTCCTGAAAATCCAGAGAAGCAGCGACAGTTAATGAAAAGCGCCGTTTGTTATGCATGCCTCTCGTTTCAACGACGCAAAACGTACTAATTGCTAGCATAACCATTCGACTCACAACAACAAAGAAGCAACTTCATAGTCAAGCTAACGTTAGCTTCAACCAGACTACATCAACAAGGCCATCGAACCGCTTTAAACATACAAACAACAGTGTGTACATTACACTCACCCTGATTCCACATGTCGGCAACTCGTATTAAACTTATTAAAAACAAATTAGGTTAATGACACGCCGAGGCAGGGTTGGCAGCCGCACGCAATTGTGTATATGCTTACTTGTAGTGTCCCGCGCACTAAACTCAACGTATGGCGCATGCGCAATGTATAAATCCCGCTAAAACCCCACATCGCGGGATAAAGTGTGTAAATTGAAGCCCTGAATTTTGCCTGCCAGACGAGACTTCTCAGTTTAGTCGGAAAATTTCCCGTTGTCCTTTTAAAAAAGAATTGAAAATATGGCTTGTAAAAACTGTAATGCTTTTTAGACACTTTATAGCGTATTCCACTCTTCAGAACAGTGCAAATCATCGGATTATTGTCTACCTGAAATACAAAACTCGAGCAAAAAAAAAAGCTATTTTGATGCCTTCATGAACTGTCGTAAATATGACATACATATTGACTGCTCTGTAGTTAAAGCAATTTTTTGTTTATATCTTATTGATTTCAAAATTTGGATGTATTATTTGTATACAGATAAAAAAATATATATAAGGTTGGATATAATGAAGTTCTCAGTGTTTGCGGTTACAGCTATTTAAATACAAAAGACTCTATGAAATACGAGTGTAACTGGAAGGTAGCACAAACATCATACATCAGCTTTTTATTTTTTACAAAATTCTTGCATACTGGCCTGTACAATAATGAAACGTGATAAGATCTATCAATATGTGTAAATTATATGAAATCTGTACTTTGTTTATTTGTTTACTGAAACATCATGAGCGTTAGGGGCAGTTGTACCGACTTTATCTTTAGCCAGCATAAAAATAGTTTACATGGAGGGATTTGGCACTTAGCTGCCAAGATTAACTTTCTGAGTGCCTTTTATGACAGTCTCATGTGAAGCCCATATCATCTACTGTGAAGTCATCATTCAAAATAACACCAAATGTTGGTATCGTAGCCCCACATCCGTGAACTATGATTTTTGTGATCCTACCGCAGAAAATGACCTATTAACTTCTTAATCACAATTAAAGTATCGCCAGTTATGTTTTTAGTTTGTGTTGTAATCTTTTAATCTTAGTCTATATTGTGACCTGAAATGTGGATATTTCAATCTTGCCCTCTTGAGAAAGGGGGCCGTATATGTTTTGTTTCTATTCGAGAGTCAAATACAGTCTGGATTCTATTTTCCCCTCAGCTTTGCCATGGTCGTTTATTGTAAAGGCTCATTAAATTGTTAATCCATTTGCCTTGGGTTAATATATCATGTGTTATGGAAGAGAGAAACTTGGCTTGTAATGAAATGGTGCATTTCTCAGGCAAAGACACGTCATTTATAGTTGTAGCTATCTCTTTTTATCTTTGCCCTTTATGGACTTACCTCTCAAACCACGCCGTGGCTTTTGACGGGTGTTTGCTGTTATCAAAGAGTCCAGCATGTCTCCAGTAAGGTTGTTCTTATCTTGTCTGCTTCTCAAAGAGGCTTTTGCGCTGTCGGGTAAGTAGAAAAAATATTATAACTATACCCCAAATTTCTTGCGTATCTCTACTCAAAGCGCAGGAATGACTTACTGTGCGTAATTACGCGTCGTTTTTATCCAGGGCGGTTTTGGCATATCACGGATTTGCACTGGGACCCAACGTACAAACTGACAGATGACCCAGGACTGGTTTGCGCATCCAGCGGTAAACGGCCAGCAGCCAGTGCTGGTATATTTGGAGACTACGTTTGTGACTCACCATGGCACCTCATCAACTCCTCTGTGTATGCTATGAAGAGGATTCTCCCGGACCCTGACTTCATCGTATGGACAGGGTATGTAAAATATCTGTTTTGAAATGACAGCACGTTTTATTGTGAATTTGGTTGGGATTATGTTAACACGTGTCGTGTTTATGTCTTTTACAAAACACAATGTGTCAGAATCACAACTGGAGACTAATACGGCTAATACAGCTGTGGGAACCCAATGTAAGTTTACACTGGAAATCACATGGAGAAAAAAAAATCTTGTCTGAATCTCACAGAGATGACACACCACATGTGCCCAATGATCATCTCGGAGAAGAGGCAGTGATCAACATCGTAGGCAACCTCAGTCACCTCATAAATGAGGTGTTTCCACGTAAGTGAGGAATCTAGGGACAAAAACTGAGTATTTATAGGGGATAACGTGCGGAGACAACATTCATCATGCTGTTTTAACATTTATTAACTTAAGACGGGTTGAAATTTTTTGCATTTTTGCCTTCTTTAGACACTAAAGTGTACTCTGCACTGGGCAATCATGACTACCACCCCAAGAGTCAGCATCCCGGAGCTCCAAACTCTATCTACGACCAAATAGCAGAAATATGGAATAAGTGGTTGGATCCAATGTCAAAAGAAACATTCAAAAAAGGTGAACAGATCCCGACACAAATGCCTTCCAAAGCAGTATACCAGCTAATGATATATGGCACAAATGGTACCTAAGAAATAAATAAATACATTTCTGAAATGCTCTTCTTGCACAGGTGGATACTACACAGAAGAGCTGCTGAACCGTGCTGGGTTCAGGATGCTAGTCCTTAACACTAACCTCTACTACGACCAGAACAAGGTGACCCAGAACTCGGATGACCCTGCAGGCCAGTTTAGCTGGTTGGATCAAATTCTTACCGAGGCAACCAACAACAAAGAGAAGGCAAAGCATCTTGTCTATTTTTTTCTTTTGGGACAAGGGTTTAGTTCAATTCAAAAGTGAGGACATCCTTATTATTGGACACTGGAGACTTAAATCATCCTCATCTAGTCTTTGTAAAATTTAGTTTCATGTCTGCATGAGGAAAGAATAAAATCCTGGAGTTGAGAGAAAGTATGTTCGGCTGCTCTGGCCCAAATCAGAGTATAGAGAAAAATACGAGTCAATATAACAATATTATTTGATGGTTTGGGCTAACTTTAAACGGTTTTCTCCATCAGGTGTACATCATTGGCCATGTTCCCCCAGGTTTCTTTGAGAAGAAAAGAAATAAACCTTGGTTCACAACAAGGTTCAACAAGCAATATCTGGATCTAATTGAGAAGCATCATTCTGTCGTAATTGGGCAGTTCTTTGGCCATCATCATACTGATAGCTTTCGCATGTTCTACAATTCAGAGGGTTGGTCTCACTGTGTAATACTACTGCTTTTACTTGTGTTGCAACAGTGACTGACTACATCTGGCAACAGATTTGTATTTATTTTATTGTAATTGTATAATTGCAGTCGATCTCTCACATTCTGTGCTCTGATATTAACATAAACTTATGGTAATAATGCAGTAGTCAGAGATGATCCTTCTTCTTTTTTTGACAGGCTCACCTATAAGCACAATATTCCTCAGCCCAGGAGTCACACCATGGGAAACAACACTTCCTGGAGTTGTGAACGGAGCTAACAACCCTGGGATCCGTGTCTTTGAATATGACACAGAAACACTCCTGGTCAAAGTGAGTAATGGCCGTTTTCTAAACAGTAAATTTACATGCAAATATCTTCGGCAGCTCGTCTCGGATGCAGTAGACTACAGCCTGTTTAAAGGAAATAGCTGTGTAGTTTCAAGAAAACACTTCTAATGCTTTTATTGTTCTGCTTTCTTTTTTTTGTTTAAACCACATGCATGAACAGGATGTGCTGACGTATTATCTGAACCTCACTTACGCTAATGCAGACACGGCTCGCTGGGAGAAAGAGTATCGTCTCACAGAGAGTTTCAGAGTACCAGATGCCTCTCCAGCCTCTATGCACCTGGTACTGGAACAAATAGCTACTGATCCCTGCTACCTGCAAAAATACTATGATTTCAACTCTGTCAGCTATGACCTCACAGACTGTGACAGTGATTGCCGTGTTGACCATGTCTGTGCAGCAAGAGAGGTAGACTTTGACAGGTATGAACACTGTCTGCTAAAAGAAGGAGCAGTTTCCATTCATGGTGGGATGCTGCTGGTCCTTTCTGTGGCTACAAGTCTGGTGATGGCATATTGGTAGAGCCCATCAGTATCCCATTTGATGCCTAAAATATTTTAAATCTTTCATGACTCAATAGAAGATGTCAGTCAAACATCACTGACAGACCATTTATGCAAAGAGATTTTCAACATTATACTTGTGTAAGTTTATGTAGTTTATCTAAGTAGAAGACAATGTCACTGTTTACTATGTACATACATGAGGCTCCACAGTGAGGCTAGAAATATCAAAGAGACACTACACAGACAAAAATAGTTTTAAATGAAGACTCAAAGGCTTCAGACATCTCCTGGGCAGAGAAACTATAATCTGCCATCAACAGCAATGTGTCCATGGAGGATTCAGATGTCTATCACATACTGTCAGTTATATGACACCTATAAACAGTCTTACACTCGATGTAATTAAATATGGGGAAAAAACAACCTTTGACTTCCTTTTCACTAAGGTTTCTTATATTTTTTGAGCAAGTAAATCGAATAACTTTGTAATTTTGTGCTTCAACAGCCAGAAGTACCATAAACTGTAAGATTCAGGATCAAATTCAGACTTTTGTCAAAGGTTTTTGCCACTTAAAGTGTCACACTCTACTTCATCTTGTGAATAAACCCTGCAATTACACTTAACTGTATGAATGTTATTTCTAATGAAAGAATTAATAACACTATTTTTTAAACAATAGACGGGTTAATATTTATTGCACTTGTGGTCATATAAGAAGATAAGCAATCTCTTGTTGAACATTACAGTTAAGGCTTTATTATCTTGGTTTCACCTGTGTTACCGTATACGACTATTATCATGCAGAAATTAAAGTGCTTCATCCTCCACTTCCCATCAAGCGTGAGCGCCTCAACAAAAGCAGAGATTTTGTCATTTTGCTGGTTCAGGTAATTCAGGCGTGTGGTAATCTGGGAAAAGTTATGAGACCATTTACAAACAATAGGAAGTCCATTGTTTTTGAATGAGAACGATTATTTACAAGTAGAAAACATTAAAATAAGTTGCCAATCTTCCCAGGAGTGAATGTTACAGCAAGTTCACCCAAAGGTCAGACCATGTAATGCAAAGAGAAAACCCAGTTCAGAACTACCTCTCAGACTCTACAGGCCTCCCTTAACACGTTAAATGTAAAAACGAATCAAAGTACAATAAGAAAAAGACTCAACAGGTAGAGCTTGTTTGGTAAGGTTTTTAGAAGAAAACTTTGGAAAGATTACATTTTTAGTTCTTGACAATCATTTACTTACTTTCAGGACCCAGTGAGGACTAGATTTTTCTTTTTTTTAATATATCAAATCCTGATATGTAAGACCACAGAAATCATGAGGGCTGTGCTTTCATTTTCAAATGACTATAAAAAGTTTTAAAAAGCTTTTAATTACTGCCATAAACCTAAAACACAGAAGCAACACTGCACACGTGACATAACAGACACTGGACTTTGAGCATGTTGACCAAACAGATTTATTAAGTATGTGCCGGAATACTGCATTTGGTTGACAGCAATGTGTCAGTAATGGAATTGCAATTTCAGTTCATACACTGTTGTTATGAGGGTCCATTGGCTGTTTTATGAACAGTGATCAGCAAGTTCACATAATCAGAACCTGCTTACTGGAAGTAAAAGGCTGCATGGCTGCATCCAGGGCTTTGTGATAGTCTTGAAGACCCACCTCAGTGCAGGCAGGAGCTGTCAGCTTCCCCTGCTGGATGAGGGAGCATAATTCATCCAGCATGCCTCTAAACAGCTTCCCATCTAGGATCGAGAACGTAGTTTTACACAAACCTTTTTTCCGATTTGTTTTTACATTCATTTTATGCATATACCACCATGCCAACTCACCATGAGAGTGAACTCTCTTCCACTGTGTGACCCAAAACCCCTTAACCTTCACGTCTTTGAAAATAAGTGCACTCTGGAGACAGAAAGTTTATCAAGTGTACATTTGTAAAAAGAATATCGATATGAAATGCAGCTGTTAAGCGATTGCTTTAAATCTCCAGCGAAGCGGTTAATTGCTTTTTCTCTGAGTAAGATACCACTCTAGTCAGAAGTGGTATCTATATCATCATCTCAACCTCACCAAGCATGCAAGTGGACACATTTTCCAGGATGTGAAACTTTATCTCTTTAGTATGAAACACTGTCTTACCACAGGAACAGTAACTGGCTGCTTGGACATGCCTCCATATGTCACCAAAGATCCGCCAAACCTGAAGTAAGCATAAGACATATGGCAAAGAAATATCAATGTCTCTTCTCTACATCATACGGCTGTTATATAAATTAATACAGATCATTCATTCATTCATGCTTACTGTAGATGTCGGAGCAATTCTGTTGCACTTTTGCCTCCAACTCCATTTAATGCAAGTTTAGGCTTTGAACATGTCTTTAAAAAAAAAAGTATATTACTAATAATGAAAGCCCTGCCACGTGATCATATCTTTAAAGTTATCTCGAGACTCACAGACCTTGAACATTTCCTTCATCTCAGGCCGCCTCAGGTCCTCTTCTCTGATCACATAGGTGGCTCCCATGGCCTTCAACCTATCACTAAGCTGTGTAAATTCTGGCCTTTGAAAGGGAAGATACAATGAAGAAGTTTACTGCAGTTTTAAATACTAGCACGTTTAAAAAAAAAAACAGTTATCTTTGTTCAATCAATCAATCAATCAATCAATCAATCTTTATTTATATAGCGCATTTCATACCACAGGCAACTCAGTGTGCAACTCTTGTTAAGAATATCAGGTAGCCTTCAGAGTCGGTCTGATTAAAAAAGAAATTTCCTTAGTTTCATAAAAAAAAAAATTCTGTAATATCTTGAAATATCTAAAGTTTATCAGTTTAAATTTATTCAAAAAAGCTGATTTTACCTGTCTCGAATAACATTTATAGTGTTTATTCCTCTTGCAGCAGCGATCTGTATGACAGCTTGCCCAACACCACTGTTTGCTGCATTCTGGATTACTGAGTCACCTGAAATGACATAACACAGAAGGAAACTGTGATGTAAAATTGTTGCCTAAGTCTGTTGTACAACCTATTATATTTAGCAAGAACTGAATTTTTTTTTAATGATACTAACAAAAAAGTCATCCAGATTATCATCCGAGTTGCTACTTGTTAGATCCAAGGGTTTATAGTTCTGTGAAAGGAGACATTACAGCCTTATGTGTGGAAAACATTACCTGGTTTGAGAGCTTCAAAGTCAGAGAGCATCCGGAAGGCAGTGCAGGGATTCACTCCAAGTGTGGCAGCAGACAGCAGGGGAATATCATTTGGCAGTGAGATGACATCATCCTCTGCGAACACTGCCTCTGTCCTCCACGTCCCTGCACGCACAAAGCCACAAAACTCTTTTTTTTTCAGCGTTGTGGTGTGTTGACTCATTTGTTTAATCCGAGTTTAAATTTACCTAGACCAGCATCTCTTGGGATGACCCAGTCTCCTGTTTTGAGAGACTTCACGTGGCTGCCCACCTCGATGACCTGGGCCACACCCTCATTGCCACCGACAGCTGGGACATCAGGCAGTATAGCATAAGTACCTAAAGGAGAAAACACTGTTATAAGAGCATCTATTCACCATACTTCTCTGGACAAAAAAAACAAACATCTAAGCAAATACCCTGAATCATGTTTATGTCAGATGGGTTGACTGGAGCCGCCAGCATTTTAACCAGGACATCCTTTGCACCAACAGGGGGTAGGTCTACTTTTCCTAACCTGATGACCAGCAAAAAAAAAAGGAAGAGAGGAAATTAAAACACTCATGCAATTCAGGTACTTAATCATTCTCAAAAAGCCTGCGTACTCCATATCTTATTTTTTGTGTGGTGATTTGAAGTACAGCTAATGAGACAGAGAGAACAATAAAAACTAGATTTTTCCCATCGTTAACTAGGTGTTTTTTCTTGTCGACCAACCAGCAAAATGGAGAAGGACTTCAGACAACTGATAAAAGAAATTTAACATCACTTTGGTGCTAATAAAAAAAACATAAATACATTCAAATGAATCAATTAATAGACAAGCTGATTATCAGGAAAATAACAACTCGCATTTTTGATAAAAGATTCATAATTTGTCATTTCTCAAGCAAAGATGTTTCCCAAATTTGTTCCAGCTTCCAGTTGACAGAAAAAGACTTAAATTGTTTCGTCTAAATCCACACTAAACAGGTCAAATACATCTAGTACTGGCATGAGCTTACTGGACTGGGCTTTCATTAAAGGTGGGTGGCTTACAAGAGAAGACAACAAGCCTACACATTTGCCAAGTTAATTGTTTATGTATTTATTTGTTAATGTCATTTTTCTTGCGAAAACCAACACTACTGTTTGTCAGTTTTTTTAGATAAAGCAAAAATATCCCATTTGTGATGTTAACGCATGAAAATGCGTTAAAGTGCTTCTACTTGACCTCATCGAGACCCTCGGCTTCTCTAGTTAAACTTTTAATGAAAAGTTTGTTTTGTTCAAAAGTGAAAAGGTTGGATGTGAAGTTATTCTGGTTTTCTTGACAATCGTAGTTAATTTGAATTAATCAGGATCAATAGCAAAGGTATACAAAAGAAAGGAGAAATAAATGGTTAAACTCTCTCTATTAAGTTATCCCTTGGAAAAGAAGTCATTTAAAAGGGAAAAGTCATTGAGGGCATTGACAAAAAATTAAATGGTGAGATTCATGCTTTGCAGCAACTTTTGTGTTAATTTACTTTTGTATTTTTGTCGAGATTATACTTAACACAACTAAGGGACAGAAACAGGATAAGCAACAACTCTTGTTTTTCATTTTCATAAAAACTGATTTTTCATAAACCGTTGTTCTCATAAAAACTATTTAGTGAGACGGATATTCTTACTGAACGACTCGAGAAGGGTCTCCGTAGTTTCTGTAAATAAGTGCCTGGCATGTCTGTGCGCAGCGACCAGCTGAATGACTGAAGTGGGAAACGTTAGCATCTCTGTGCCCTGAGCACCTCAGAAATGCGACGACGAAGCTTCTTCTACAGACCGCATGGCCTCTTAAACACACGGTGTGAAGTGGCAACCACATTGCAACTCAAATATATACTTTAAAATCTACAGTCAACACAGCTTGTTAGAAATATTTGTAAATTGACGCATAAATTTAGCCTGCAGACTACAACGCGGCCATATTGGATTATGCTCATGGGAGTGTGTGTCATTGAAAATGGAAACAGAGGGTAGCGCCCCTGGTGGACAAATTAAATACTGCGGTTAAACCGTGACGGGACATACTGTATGCGCTCGGCGAAACAATATCGTTTCTGCTTTCGGTATCTCACTTCAGACAAAGCAACCCTGTGACCGTGAGACTGAATTTCTTGGTAAAAGACTTTCACAAACATTATTCTTGTCATGAGAAAAATAAATCTTCTCAGAAAATTATAAATGCAGAAGAATCATGTAGCCACATGATATTTATTCATGTGGCTACATATTATTTATTAGACTGGAGTGGCAGACAGATTCATTCATGTGATAACACTAATTCCTTTGTCCAAGAATTTTTTTTAATCATCCTTTTTTTTTTACTGGAAGCTAAATAAATATTTTTTTTTGTTTTTTATATGATTGCTTATCCAAACCCAATCAATGATAAAACACTGATCTCATTACTGCGTTAAATAAATCAAGTAATGTGAAAAAGACCAACAGTATAGACAGACAGAAGCATAAAATATAGACAGAAATATAAAAGAAGAAGTTTTAGCAGTTTGCTGATCCGGAGGATTCAGATGTGTATTTATACAATGTCAAAAATGATGACATCAACAATTATCTCAGACACAGTGGGAGGAGGCCAGAGCACCCAGAGAGAACCCACGCATGCACAGGGAAAACATGCACAGAAACGCCAAGATTCGAACAAACAACCCTCTTCCTGTGAGGTGACAGTGCTAACTAGCACACCACTGTGCAGCCCAGAAAGATCATTCACAACTGAAAAACATTTAAGACAGCTGCAAATGTTCCCAGGAGTGGACATCCCAGCAAATTCACCCCAAGGTCAGACCATGCAAGGCTCAGGGAAAACTCGAGGACTACATCTTAGACTCTAAATGTTTCACTGAAGATCTTGTGAAAATTGAATGAAACTACAATTAGAAAAAGACTGAACAAGTATTGCTTATTTAGAAGCAATGCACAGTACCATGTTTGGTGAAAACAAACACAGCATCAGCAGAAACATCTTATATCAGCTGTCAAGCATAATGGTTTGGGCATGACAATCTGGGCTTGTTTTACAGCCACAGGATCTGGGTACCTTGAAGGTATTAAGTTGACCACAAACTCATCTGTACACACAAGTATTTTAAAGTCAAATAGGAAACAACAAGACAATGATCCTAAACTCAGCAGCAAATCTAAAACAGAGTGGCTTAAAGAGAAACGAATCAAGGTGTTGATCCATGATCCAGTTAAAGTCCAGAACTGTCTGACTGAAATGCTCTGCTGGGACCTCAAGTGAGCTGAGCATCAACAAACGCTCACAAACCTCAATTAATCATGGGATGTACTTTGATTTTTAACAAAAAATTGCTTCTACAATTCGGTTTAGTTTTTGTTAAATGTATGATGACAGGCCGTAATTCATCATGTGTTGTTCATCTGAAGTTGTATGTGCTTAATTTTAGGACCTGGTGAGGACCAATGTCATAGTTTTATCTTCACTAAACTGCAGGTTTTCTAAAGTAATAAGACAATAAAAATAAATCAATATTGACATTTATTAAGAAATGGAGCAGATCTTTAAATATAGAAACATAATCACAGTTAATGCTTTGAAAATCCTACATGCTGTTCATTGCTGACAGAAAGCCATTAAATTGCCTGAGTTCAAGATAATTGTAGTTCTATGGCAGTAAACACTTATACATTCATCATTAAGAAATGCACATTTTTGGAAGTAGCCATTTAACTGATAAAATACAACAACCCAACTTAAATAGCTGATGGTCACAAACATGATAAGTACATATAAGGAAACCTGTTAAGCAAAATGCCTTGATGAGTTTCAAAACCCAGAGCGCATAGTCTCACAAGACCTAGGATTTTCAAGGAATCAAAAACCCAGCTAACACCCAACAATAAAATCACAATAACACCATTGAGGGGTCTGACAGGGTTGTTACAATCACAATGTCTGGCATGAACTTACTTGGTTTCAAAATCATAATATGAAAAAGTACAGTAAGTACAGCAGAATACTGCAAACTTGACAACACTTTAATTCCCCCCTCATCTAAGTAGTGGACGTCCAAATCAGTCAAGTCGGAGTTTTAAAGACGAGGTAATCGATGCTTTCAGTTACTAAAAGTCAAGTGTCATCATCAATGGGTCTTTTTTTTTTTTTTCCACTTAAGAGAGGAAAAAAAAATTGTTCAAGTTGGAGGATCTACTGGCACTGCAACTGTAAACAGAAGATTCTCAATAAGAATGCTGAGGAAAGTAAACAATTTCCCCAAATAGTGGCACTTCCATTCGCACATTTCATCTTTCATAACCTGAGCGGAATGATCAAAACAGTGTATGATCCTTCACTTTTTAAGATTTGGAAAACTTGTATAAAGCATCCCTTGACATCAGAGTATGAAGGGATTTCTGAGCGTTAAGTCATTTGTGACACATTCTTTTTGTCATAAGCACTGATAGTCTGAAACACCAATAACAATATGTCGAGATGAGACAACGATTATATACTACTAGCCCCAGTCCCTTTACAATATTCTACTATATCCCCATCTAGAACGATTATAGAGGAAAAATTACAACAATAGTGGAACATTTTCTTCATGGTATGCAAAATAGGACATAAAGAACATCATCACGATGGGTGCACAGAGTGTTATTAAGAGTCAAAAAGCTTGTAAATCTCAACAAAAATGTTTTTGTTATGACCAAAATATCATAAAAATTGTCCAGGAAGTAGAAATAAACTGCACCAAGACACTCCCAAGCTCATAATATTCTGGCTTCTTTAACCTAAAATTGATTTAATCTGGATGCACATTTAATCTCTGCACTGTGTTGAATTAACACTCAACTGACTCCTTACAATCAATCTGAAACAGTCCCTGAGTTTTCATCTTGGCGATTCTTGAGTTGAGCCCAAGAGTGGAGCAATTTTTAAATGTCAATAGACTATATGTGGTTTATGAAAACAAAAAAACATACATAAAATATGGAACTATATATTCAAATGCTATTAAACTGAAATACAGAAATGAAATTAATGCATCTTACACGTGATTAGTGCAGAGTGACATTGCATTGGTTTTTGGCATAGATAGATCGAACAATGGACTTCTCTTCTTAAAGGCTCACTGTGCACTAAAATAAAACGGCAAAGAAAAAAGGCAAAGAAAAGAAAGAATAAGAAAATCCTCACAGTTTACATCAGTCCTCATTATACTATGCACCTGTAGAGTATGTTCTGTAAATTGTAACTCGTGTTGCAATATATTACTGTTACATTGTATTCATACTGAATTAAATTAAGGAAATTGACAGTTATTCATCAATAACATATGTACAGTAATAAGAGTACCTGGATGTTCAAAGTTACCCAAATATATTCTCAAGTCATATATAGCTTTGAATGACATTTTGCAGTTTTCTGATGTCTGTACTCAAACTTTCATTGCTCAGAGGCTTCAATAGGAGCAGGAGAAGCTGCAGCACTCTAGGATGAAAATAAATAAGTAGTATGATACGTTTAAAAGGCTTTAGAATAATTTTACATATATATTAATTGGGTGTAAAAGTCTCAGTCAGCTTCTCCTGTAAAACGGGAGTAAAATGCTGTTTAGGTAGCTAGATCTACATGCTCCTCCGTGCAGGCTTGGTGTTCCTGAACTATTACCCAACGATTGGGTTATAGGGAGGTAGAGTCTTAAACAACTACCGAGAAATGGAACAAACTAGATACAAACAAAAAACACCAGCCTTTCCACTAGCAGCATCGTGTCCTGATTTTGCCTCATTTTTATTCAAGTATTGAGAGGAGAGCTAGTTAGACCTCTTAGTAACTTAGTCCAGATCAAGTATTTTATGATGTTGTACGTGTAATATGGTCAGTATCCTATACAATTGATTGGAATTCTATCAAATCCAACAGAGTAATTATAAAGCAGCAGTCTTATACAGCAGCCGATAACAACAAAATACTGCAGATGAACAGTTGATAGTACCTGGAAACCGTAACAGTCGGCTGAAAAGCAGTGATTTGCTGCCCTCTCTGGGTCAGACTTAAGTATGTTAATTAATCTGCCAAAGAGTAAAGACAACATATTTTTCTGCTGTCTAGTAAAACGTTGGTCTTGTGCGTTTAACTTTAGCCTAGATGGGAAGCTTCCCTTCATCCTGACACAACAACCCCAGTTTGTTTTCAGTTTGGCAGTTGTTCTGCACCCTAAACTGAAGATTTAGTACAACTCCCTCTTGCCTCCATACATTTCTTCCTAGACAGACTTGCAGAAAGACTGGGGGAAAAGGTCTCGGGTGCGGGCTCGTGTTTCCATTGTTGCATCTGTAACCTCTCAGCACTGATTCCAACAGGCCTTAAGGTACACGTATACAGAGCAGCAGGGTGACGAGTTGACCCACTGCAAGTCGGGTTTTCAGGCAATGTTAAGTTACTCATTAAGCAGGTATATTACAGATAATGTCAGTCTGTGTAAATACTGTAGTGCAAAAGGGATTTGATTTAATCCCAATTAAAAATCACAAATCTCCAAAGCTGTAGTCTGAGAATATTTGGTTTACCATCAGCCATAAGGATAGCCGACCAGTGAGGTAGAGCTGACCCGCCAGCAAAATGCTGAATGGTTCAAATGAAATGATAAAATATACATATAACTGACCAAAAACTGGAAACCACTTTTGGTCTGACATTCATTTGGCCCCAGGAAAACTGGAAGGTCAACTGCAATACTGTATTGGCAAATACCAATACATTAACTATAGCTATAATCCATCCTATTTTTTTTTTTTCACCAATCCTCCCAGTCCCCATGTGATATCTAGGCTAACATTTGTTGTGGAGGTACTGTTACATCTCTGCTATCTTCATGGTGAAGTGTATCAGGAGGGAGACTGAAATGGTAAGCAGCAAAAGTGTAGCTCTATAAGAACACAATAAGTATTACACAAAAACATAAAGGATGAATAAAGCCTGCAAGAAAAAAAAAAAAAATCTGTAAAAGCTTGTCAAGACCACCCGTCATATGTCATTACCATCTCAAACCTCTGTAACAGCAGTGATTAATGCATTTAGCAAGCTTCCTGAGTGCAATCAGCAGTATTCCTGAGTGTTACACCAAATAAAAAATGAAAACATTCTTCATGTGTATTTTTTTTCTTTTTTTTTTTCTAAACCTGAGGTAATTCCAAAAGCAGCTTCAAAAGCCAGGAGAGGATTGTGTCTCCCTCCTCGCCGTCAAAGCAGTTTGAATGGCTTCTGTGCTTCAGTGTGGCCCAATCTCCAGTTTAATCAGAGGTCTCGGGAGGTGGTGCTGAGTGCTCTCCTTCTTCTCCTTTTAAGGAAGACGGTTTTCCCTGAGAAGCCGGTGAGGACTGTTGTGCTTTGATTGGGCAGCTGGCGACCATGTGGTCAATGCTCTGGCAAAAATGGCACTTCTTGGGCTGAGGTGGCAACTTGCACTCTTTGGCATGGTGATCCAGTCCTCCACAGTTATAGCACCTACAAACGTAGAAAGGTTCCGTTATTAAGTTTGTTTGAACCTGCAGCAACCAGTGATAACACTTTCTGGCTCCATCATAAGAATTTAACTCCTGTAAATATAGGTACTAAAACGTTATCCATTTTTGATAAAATACTAATTATATAAGCTTTACGGAAACGCATGGTTGTTTAATATCAAACCTCAGTAGCCCAGTTTAAGCACACACATCAAACCTATAGTATATTAAATTTGAGACAAGATGTTACCACAACAATCAAGCTTGCATGTACAGATCCTAACCCCCGCCCACAAATCCCTAATTATTTTTTTTACAACTTGAACAGACGAAGTGAAGCAGATGAAGCATGTAAAGGGTTTGCAGTTACACCAGTTTGCCACTAGATGGCAACATTTCACCTGCAATGACTTCAGTTTGTATTTGGACAGGTCTTCAGGGAATTCCAGGGCTCACTATATAATATATATTCTGAGATAGATTGGAACATTTCAAAACTATTCATGCATCTTAGAAGACCCCAATCTACAACCAAAACGTGTGATATCTTATCATCAACCTGTAAGGAACGCAAAAGATTTTAGAAGTGACGGTTATAATTTTCCTGTTGTCATGCATGGTAAACACGGACCATCTCAAGTGTTGTCAGCAGTTTGTCACTGACAAAAGCTTCCGGTTGGACCCTATTGTATCAAAGTGTGGCATCCATTTCATCAGCATTGAACTTAAGAAAGGAACACTATGTGGGGTCAGTGAGAGCCATCAGGGGTGCCATCGGCCACCACTGTTCGAACGTAATCTATAGAGTGGCCACGAGCATAGGGGTGGAAGACAGATGGGTTGTGGGCGTGGGGCGGTTATTTTGGACCCCTTTGGACCCTCCTGCCATCTTTGTGTCAGCAATGAGGTTTGAACAGGACGGCTGCTGAGGGGTCAGGGTGGCTTTGTAGCACTTGGCTGTTTCGGCAGTGTCAAGGTCCAAAACGTCACATCACAGAAACTCCCTACATCAGCATCCATCAGGAGGCAAGTGGAAGTGGTCCCTTTGTCTAAAAAAGCTGCAGTAATGACCTCTGAACCCTGACCTCCAGCCTCCCCCAATCCTATCCGAGCCCCAAGCTCTTCCTTTTATTCATACATGGTTGCCATGACAACAATGACCTTTCACCCCCCCCTCCCGGGGCTCTTGCATCTGTTATCAATTAAATGGACAGGAGCTTTTCCCCTACCTCAGTCATTCATTGTGTATATGACATATATACACACACATACCTCTCACAAAGGTGTTGGTTTATGTTACATGGACTCAGAGCTGGGAACTAACAAACCAGAGTCGTCCTCAGTGATCTTAAAAAATTGTTCAAAAACTGTCTATTTTGTTTATTGGCTGAAAATTAGATCAAGTAATCAAGCACAAATCCATGAAGCACAGCCCTGTGTTGCATAATGAAATACGCTAAGGGAGAACCACGTCTTATCCATGGATCAGTGTGGTCTTGGGAGAAGTATTGAACCACAGCGCTCTCACAGGACCCTTTGAGGCTGTAATGATCTCTGTTCTCACACTCATTCTCCCTGCTTGTAATCACAGCTGACAGGAAGTTAAGATGATACAACTCAAACCTTGCATCACACTGATATTCAACGACTGACCCGCCTCAAAAAATACAAAAATTTAAAAAATCCAGGCCCCATTAACTAATTTTTATTTATTTATTTTTATTCCTGGAAAGGACAATGTTGCCTTTGGGTCTCTAAGTCAGATCAAATTAGTATATTTCTCAGAAATTTTAAAAGATGGACGGGTTCATGAATATGTTTTTTTCCCCCTGTGGTGTCAACTAATACATGCATGAAGCTCTTCGAAAAAGAAATCTTTCTTCAAAGAAGAAAGTTCTAGGACAACCTGCAACCTCACAACGTATCTGGAGAAATGTTATTCAGATCGTGAGTTAAGTTTGGAGTTGTTTTGGAGTTACAAATCATGCTGGCAGAAGAGGTTTAGCAGGAGAAAGGAGAAAGTGGGTTGGTTTGAATTCACTAGGGACCGGCAGATTTAAACAGTTATTGATCCAGGTCACATGTCAGGCCTGCTGACATGACCCTTACTGGGTACAGAGGTGGGGGGTTGGGGGTCGTGGAAAAGGAAGGAAAATGTGGAGAAACTACAACACCTTTGTACATCTGATTCAATCTATTAGGTGCTTTCTTACTGGTTGACAAAATTGTCTTCTTTTGCCAAGTAAACCCCTGGCTTTGCCTTAAAGCTGAAAAACACCCATTTTCAGTCACTTGTTAAAGATCTGGATGTTAATATTTTTCAGATAAATTTGCCAATTCATACGTTGGTCCTTACACACTGGTTTCTGTATTTCTACTTAACTTTAGCCAATTGCTTAACAAAAGAGAACTTAATGTAAAGTGCACTGACATTTCATTTTGTTGTGAACTGGCATTATATGGACATCGCTGAAAAGAACAACTTTATATCACTGAAGGTTATTTGTGCTTGTTTTAGGAATGGCAGCCACTTTAGTTTTTTGTTCTTTGCAATAAGCCCCCTGGTTCTGATGACTATGCATCCAGTGTAGCAGAGAGGGAATGCAATTATGCAGTTTACACATTTTTTTCTTTTGTGTGACATATTTCACATTACCCTCTTCCAGTTGGCTTATTCAAAGCTGCAAACAATGAAATCTATTTCCCCCCCCCCCCCGTTCCTCCCTTCTCACCTGTCTCCTTTTGAACGCCGCTTTTGGACCTTCTTGCCTTTAGGTCTCCGCTCACTGCCCACACAGTGGATGCCACCTGGTCCAGTAACTCGCTGCGACTCCAAGCCTTTTGATGACTTTTTGAAGGTAAACTCGACTGCTTCGCCCTCCTTCAGGCTGCGGAAGCCCTCCATGTGCAATTTGCTCTTAAAGGGAACAAATTGGAGATTTCTCAGCATTAACATGTTTGTGTATGTTACACTTATGTTGTGATTCAATTGTGCAAAGCATTTAAATTATGCTAAGGACAATGGGAAAAGGAGGAATGTGTTATTCCTTACAAATACTTTATTCTCTATATCATTTAACTCTAATAAGTGGTGATAATTTGATGTTTGAAAGGTCCCCATATTGACCAGATTACCTCCACAGTGAGCGTGTGGACACTTTGACCTCTGACAACAACCCCCATCCATTCCTCACTGTGTGATACCATCAGAGCACTTATCTGGTATTTTAAGGTGATCACTAAGGTGCCTCACCTGATAAATAAACAAGCCCGCACAGAGCTTATTGTTCCTACTTTACCCAGCAGTTTGTACACACCACCATGCATTACAAAGCCTCATTGCCTTAATGCTGCATTGTCTTTTCTCCGTGTTTGAGTGGTAAACCTGGTGAGAATAACCTTCAACCCACCCCCTCCCCACCCGAGAGACAGCATTCCACACTGCTGCCCCTACCCCCATCCCTCTTCCCACCCAGATCTCAAAGCTCCACTAAGACACTGACCACCACTAACCCTAAACTACAGGATGCAGGGTTTGGTTGGTGCTCGTGTTGGGGGTGGGGTGACAAGGCTTCTCTGTGAAGTTGGGGGTCAGGGTGACATTCCTTGGATAGTTGTTTGGCAGAAAGACATGAAAGATATAAAGTGAAGGGAAAGCACAAATGATTAACATCTCCCTCTGATATCAGTGCTTAAAGATGTGATCTTAGTGACAAAAGACCTGATTTCATTTTGTTGGAATTTGACAAGCAATAAAGTTAGAGTGGCACGTCTGCTTACTTAATAAACAATGGATCTGGAGATATGAATGTTCAGCTACTTATTCTTTGACACTATTTGTACCTTGAGTAAAATAAAAATAAAAAAAAAGGTTCTTCTTAATACATGAAAAGAACATTTCCACTTCCTAAAGAAATAACAGGTAGATAAAGGAAGGAAAGGTGTGGTGCAGGTTTGAGGATAAATCCCTTAGACTAGTTAATACATCATGGGAATTCCCTCTATAAAACTCCCTTGGTGGGACTGATTAAATTGTCACGCAAACTGTTGACATAGGAAGAGCAATCTATTTAATTTTGCAAGTCTGTTTTGATAGACTAATCCCATTTCTTTGATTCCACTTCAAGCAAAGCAACACCCATATATCACTTACGACCAATGGTCTGCCATCTTTGTTTGTCAAAACCACCAGGGATCAAACAAAGCACGCAATTTATTGTGAGAAGATAAATTCAGAGCAGGTTACAATTTAAAAGGATACATTTAATATATTTCTTAAGATGCAGCTTCAGAGTACACAATCGGAACACATCAGTCTTCAAGATGTACATTAGACAACACAAACAGGGGTCCCAGCAAGCTGCCAACTAGCAATGCCTTCTTCTTACAAGACAAATGCCAAAGTTCCGTCTTCTGTAACCCTAAAGCATCCAGTAAACATTGAGTATGTGCTGCACAGTCCTTAGTAATGACAAAGCATGATTGGTGAGCCATGACACTTGAGTGGCAACATGGACATCCACGGAGCCCCAGTCCAATCAGGTATCTCCACCAGGGTGACCGTTAACCCACTTCCTCTCCCATGTGTGACCACCCCCATAACAGACCTTCACCAGTCACATGGCCAAACCAGGTTATTCTCTCACAGGTAGGGAACCAGGGTGGGGTCTTTCATTTTCAAGGGTTTGATATGTTGTTATGGCACTATTAGTGGGGTCTACTGGAAACTATGTCGAGAATATGTCTGGAAGCCAAGTGAGGTAAAGAAAGACATCAGAGCAGCAAGGGACAACAACAGGACTTCTGCAGGGACAAAGGAGGGCTCTGTCACAACCGAGGAGTGCTTCATTCAGATGCATGGCTCTATTATCCACCTGCACAAAGGCCAGCGGACCCTGGGGCTTAATTTTCATTGACACGTGGCCACTAATTCTAGTACTGAGGCCTTTACGTCCTCATATCCCCTACACATTTATCACCGACACCTGGTTGGGCATGTCTTTGAGATAAAACGAAAGTTACAATGTCACAGAATTGTTATTTTGGTCAAATAAAGCACTTAACATTAGAACTAAATCTGAGCTATGATATCAAAGCCACAAAATACTATAGTCCCTTTATGCTGCTAAAATAAATGATAGAAATGAATAAATGGATTATGCGTTATCAAAATTAGGCCCCTTTTCATGGTTCAGTGGTCTCACAGACCATAGAGAGATACTCTACAATACTAAACATATAAACATCTGGGGAAATCCTAATTTGGTTTCATTACAATGATTTAGGTGGCCGTTTGGACCATGTAAGCAAGGTATAGTAATGACAGTTGGCAGGAAAACTGGAACCGATAGCCTACCACGTGTCTCTTCAACTTCATTTAAACCTGCTGGAGCACTAAGCTGCAGGTTTCTATCCTCAACTGAACCCATGTTTTGGGTTGCATTATGAGTAATCAAATACCAGCTTCCTGTACATTTCAGTTACAACTCTTGCACAGAAAAATCAAATCTTTCTATATGCATCATCATATAGCAGCAGAAGGAAACGAGCTTCTTGAGACAAACAGGCAACTTGTGGGGGATTTATTGATGGCAAATAAAGTTTAATCTTTAAAAATCTGATTGGGATTTTTTCAGACAAATGTCTCCACATTTTAAGACCATAGAATGAAGGTGTGTGAATAAGGAAATAGACCTAAAATAAAAACCTGTGGCCCTCTTTAAAGGAGTCTTAGCTATAAAGAGTAGTGTGGCACTATACCACACACACACAGGGGGTTGAGCAGACACCAGAGAGCCTTTAATCACTTTATGACAGGAACTTTGAGGTGAATGGGCAGCTTGTGGGGATGTCTCTCATTCACATGCTAAACCTTTATCTTACCAGACAGAAATGGAGGCGCTTGCACGGATGAGAAGGAGGTAAATGCAATTGGAAATTTTAAAAGGTGGATGAAGGTTTGGTGAAGACAAATCTTGGTGAAGTTTGGACAAATACTTTGGATCAAAGGAAAACATTTTAAAAGATGACTGATGGGGCAAAAAGAGTTCAGACAAATAAAACCACTGGCTGCAAAAAAATTAAAATAAAGTGATGGTACCAATGAGCACATCAGTATCAAACGCAACCCAAACCTAAAAAAAAAAAAAACAAACAAAATAAAAGCGATTGCAAACCCTGTTTAGATATGTGTCCTTTTGGTTGTTGTTCTATACTGACTGAGGTACATATGTCAAACATATGTGTGCATATCAACAATCTGTAGTCATAGAGCATAAATGCCAAAACCCCTCTTCTTGTTCTAAACCCACACTAATATCAGCAATTATCTGTCCACATCTCTCAGTTAAGTCTCCTCTTTCTTAAAAGACCAGTTTCATTGATGAAAGCCTGTTTAAGTGTTTAAACCTCACTGAACATAAAAAAAAAGAAAATGTTCACGTCTCCACCACATATACCAGTGTCAAATGAGTGTAAAAAACTCAAGGAGGCCTGCTGCTCTCCTTCAGCTGCAACACGTGTTTCTTCGTTGGAGAAACACCCACCGCACAGCAGAAACCCTCAATCTAAACCATTTAAAATATCAAAACAAATGCTCATCTATGTAGCCTATGCACTTCACATTTGGATGCATTTATATTCGGAAATCTTTCGATTTCCGAAGTTCTGCCTGGAATAAAACGGAGGACAAACACCCTAAATTAATTAAGCAGCACTGAAAACAGGTGGAGTGATCCCCTTCCTGCTAAAAAAAAAAAATCAACGTTTTTTTTTTTTCCTTTTCTTTTCTGGGAGGGGAGAAAAGCATTTTCAGATTTAAATGGATGTCTTTGTTCGGATGTAGAAAGTAACACCAGTGCTGGGTGTCGTTTGATGCACTTTAAGCGCCCAAGCAGATCCTACCTGATGGACAAACACATCAACCGGCTCGTCAAGTGGCACTCCCTCCCGGTCGGTCATGGACAGGAACCCGAAGCCCATGCGGACGTTGAACCACTTGCAAACGCCGAGCCCGTGGAAAGACTGTGAATCCTCCTCTGTGCTCGGTGCCTCATCCTCCTCAGTCTTACATACTCCTGCAATGAAAAATGCGATGCGTTCAGAGCGCGCCTCGCGGAGTTAAAGATGTTTAAACTCCCGCACTTCATCTAAAACGGCAAAATTCGGAGGTTTCAAAACTTTTTGTCTTTCGCTTTACCGCATCGGTAGCTTAATCAATCAATGTATCAGTGACCGAACACGCCGAGCTCAGGCTTTGGTGCAATGTGAATGCAAATGAATAAAAGAAAGCAGTTCCATTTAAGTAACTGTGCGAATATGCTGCGAACTGGTACAAAAATAAGTCATCTTGCAAGCTTCGGGATGTCAGAACATTTCTAAGAGCGTTTAATGGATTGCAACATCACGTGTGTGAACAATGGCTGGAAATAATCCACTACAATCAGAGACAGTCCGTCAGAACACAACTCAATTAACTTAGAGAGCATCAAAGTGCAGTTTGTAAAGTTACTCAACCTGGGAACTCCTGGTTAGAAACGGAACCCATGTCTTCAGTTCTGCCTTGAGTCAAAATTAGCACCCAAACTGCAGTATCCTTTTTTTTTTGCCCTCAAACTGGGTAATCCTCACAGATTGCCACGTTCATGCAAAATGCTGCGAAAAACTGAAGCTGCGCAGCGAGAGGGAAAGCTGGAGAGGGAGGTAAACAAAAGGGGGCTGGCAACCTATCCCCCCTAAACAATGAAGGGTGGGGGGGTCAAGGGGAGAATTTTTGCAGAAAGACCCCCCACTCACCCACCCCCCAATAACATCTTAAACAATGCAACTAAACCATGCAACTCTAACCTTACTGAGATATAAAGCAAAACTAAAAAAAAAATAATAATAATCATACCTTCTGCCATGTTAGTGGGCCAGTTTTACTCCAAATGTTCACTGCTGTCGAGCCCTTATTCCTGTCCTGCTCTGGTCAGCGCTGTTGGTCAATATAACTGACAATTTCTCATCCAACAAAACCCCCCACACTCTCGGTCATGTCCACGTGATTCACGTTTACAGTCCCCAAGGATACATGCATTGTCACGGAAGGACCAATCACGACAAAACGAAAAATATTAATATTCTTCCATTTTTTTTTCCCCTTTTCAAACCTTGAATTATGTGGCGGTGATCACAGTTACTGTAAAAAAATATATATATATATTTGTGTACTGGCAGGATTATGTTGGTGTATACACATGTTAAACCTGCTTTTATTCAGATATTTCTTAAACAAACAGCTCGAGTTATGACACGTAATGGAGTAAAATATATATATATATATAATATATATATATATATATATTTTCTAAATAACATTTGCTCTACATGTGTGCAGTAAACTGGGGTGAGAAATGAGGGAAATATCATGATGGCGATTTAATTCCTTGGATGGATTTTTCTCAAAATAAGTGTTATTTTTTTCATTTAGGAGCCTAACTTTCTTAGTTTTTTAAATAAAATCGCTTTGATATTTAGAGTTTTTGTTATATTTCTAAAATAATACATTTTCTTTTTCTGCTATCAGTAAAATCCTGCCTTAATATGCACGGGGCACGTTTTTGTTGTCGATCCAGGTGGTATTTTGAGGAGGCAGAGGGTCGTGTGTCCCCCCCCCCCCCCCCCCCCCCCCCAACACACACACACACACACACTTAAAAATGGGGAGAGAAGAGCTCTGACGAGTCCAAAAACCTGAACTGAAGAAAGAAAGTGAACAGGAAAACTAAAAAAGATTGGCAGCAAAACGCTTTATGAAATCAACCCACGATTTAAGGCTGCCTCACGAAAACAAGCAAACGAATTCATGGATCAATAGTGATTGATCACATCATGTTAAGATGTTGACACGTGTCCTTGTGGAGTGATGGATGCGTTAAAGAGAAGAGGGTATCTGACCAACCCCACGACTGTCCAAATCCGAAATAACAGACTATATTAATCGAAATAATGATGATAATAGATCACTACGTTGCGTTTTAAACAAGTTCATGTGAAAAAAGGCAAGACGTTTTGTTTTTATTGATTTTAATTGAATTATCAGTCTCATTTTTGTAATAAAATCAAGCAAAAAAATAAAAATAAAACAAATATATATATACATATATATATATATGAAAAACAATTAGTGTAATTTGCTTGTTTGAATCAGTACCATCAAATGTCAGCAAGACAAGTGTCATGCTGGAAATTCCCACTTGTATGTTTGATAACTTTAGATTTGTTCATTTATTAATTAATTCAAAATTAATAAAAAATTAAATCTGTGGTAAGGAAAATGGTTTAGCTGGCTTATATCCCTCTTTTGTAGGTCTGCCATAATTATTAGTCTAAAACTTAAACTTCGGTCATATTTTCTTGAATACTAAACCTCTGTAGGGTGTGATGATGATGATGATGATGATGATGATGTGTTTCAGAGACATGTGGAGTGATGTGATGTGGAGTTCATCCCCACGACCACAACGACCCCTTGTGGACACACAAAAAACATGCTTGGTTACGACGACGATGATGGTGGTGATGATACTTTTAATACTTTAATACTCATTTCTTTTCCCCCCACAGCTGCTTCGCTGACATGTCACCAAAAGACAACAAACACCAGGGGGCGCCACAATAACAAAAGACGAGGCCCCTAAAAGTCAAATGGCAACGATTGATATTAAATGACAACAGCACAGAACTTATCAAAATAAACATTTTCACAGGCTGAGCACCCTGACCAGATAAAGGTTTTCCTTTACCATCATAATATCTTTAGTGTTTATACCATTCATGTGTTGACACAAAGCCCTGGAAGCTACATAGGCTACACACACACATTTATTCTCATTTGGATAAACCAATATTTTAATCTTTTTAGGTTTACTATAGTAATTAGTGATTTTATTTTGTAACTTTCTGAATGAAAGATTGAAGACCCTGACTTTCTGTTTTTCAGTAGTTTGAAGGTATCCAGAATCATAAGGTATTCTTGGTGATTAAGCCAACACCATGATGCCAATGAGTTGTATATGTACAAAGCTCATTGGCATCATGGTGTTGGCTTAAAAAAAAAAAAAAAAAAAAAAAAAAATATATATATATATATACATGTATTTGTATTTATGTCCCGTCTTTATTTGCTTTAATATAGTATGTTATACTTAAAACGGTAATAAAAGCTGCTTTATACGCGTTTGTTTACCAGCGCTAACTTATTTTCTTCTTTAGACAAAAACCTCTGAAAAGTCACATATTTTAATTTATTTATTTATTTTGAAGATGATGGATTTATCGAAAGATTAAAAGGCTCAACCCCTCGTTCGCATGGAACTGCTTAGTGGATGAAGAAAACGATTTAATGAAGTGTCAGCAAGTCGGATCGTTTCCATCGCAGAGGTCAGTGTCTCTAAAATGCTGCCTAATATCTTGGCCGGAAGCCAAAGCTTTCAGTCTGCACAGCCGGATTCAAGGCCAGCAAAATACCGAATATATCAAGTTCCAGTGCATTATTACAGAAATATATCAATTTATCCAGTTTTAAACCAGAAAATACAAATGCATCGAACTGAGTTTCCACCGAGGACTTTACGTCTTATAGTAGCTAATCATACCCGTTGCTCTAACTTCCCTGCTCTCTACACCATTATACTCATGTTTCCAGACGGAAGTTGTCTACATTCGGTCAGTCCATGAATGCATCGTGGTAAAGAAGCTTGTGTTCCAAGAAATGACCACTTGGTGGCAGTCTGAGTTGAAACTCAGGGCAAGTTACAGAAAGGAGCACAGTTTTAACTTTACAAATCCTTATAGCAACGGATTTCCTGATAGAGATGAGTCACGATGACCATGCCACTTCAGATTAATTGATAAAGAAAGCATAGACCTGATGGTGTAAGCACCGATTGTTTTTCTTATTTAAAAAAAAAAAGAATCTTGAACCTCTCTGAGGGTGTGCAGCCACGCGCAGGCTAAACGATGACGTGACAGGCCCTGCCTCTTTGACATCCAATACGAACAGTGTGAAAGAGAAGCCGACCAACCGCGAGGGTTTTTAAACTCCTCTGAACACCATCGCCGGTGAGCAGCATCCCTCTTGCAGTTCGGACGCAGGTCGGGTGTGGGAAGCAGCTTCTGGGTGGGACAGGGCGCCCAACCGGAGCGGTGAAGGAGCTCAGGGAGTTTGTTTGGAGACCAGTGAGTGGAACTAACCTGCAGTACATGCTTATTGGCAGCATTTGTACCCTAAAGCTTTCGGAGATTTGCTTTTTTTCAAGAATATTTATAGATCATGGAACAGAATATGGAGTTTGTGAAGGAGGCTGCAATTCGCAGCTCATCATAATGAGAGGCAAAGGTTGAAGGAGAAAGTTAACAATTCCACATGCAACTGCGTCAGGCTGTCTGCTGCGACCGACCAACAACCATGTAGGCTTGTTCTCTCAGATGGATATATCATC